>NC_064614.1:973218097-973521127 GCF_023898315.1 Schistocerca nitens | reverse complement strand
TAAGACGTTATGTCTGGTTAAAAATGGAAAGTGAAGCGGACCTTGATCAAGCGTGACTTCCTTTTAACTGTACGGTATATGTTAGATTGCATTTAGGAACTTTCGGGTAACTGAACAAGTATCAATACTTACAGATTTCTGTAGTTGTATATATACGTTTCAATGTAGCTGTATTGCTTTGATGTACTGGTGGATATTGTGTGGTATGACTCCTGTAGTTGATAGTATAATTGGTATAATGTCAACTTTATCCTGATGCCACATGTCCTTGACTTCCTCAGCCAGCTGGATGTATTTTTCAATTTTTTCTCTTGTTTTCTTCTGTATATTTGTTGTATTGGGTATGGATACTTCGATTAGTTGTGTTAATTTCTTCTTTTTATTGGTGAGTATGATCTCAGGTTTGTTATGTGGTGTTGTTTTATCTGTTATAATGGTTCTGTTCCAGTATAATTTGTATTCATCATTCTCCAGTACATTTTGTGGTGCATACTTGTATGTGGGAACGTGTTGTTTTATTAGTTTATGTTGTATGGCAAGTTGTTGATGTTTTATTTTTGCTACATTGTCATGTCTTCTGGTGTATTCTGTATTTGCTAGTATTGTACATCCGCTTGTGATGTGATCTACAGTTTCTATTTGTTGTTTGCAAAGACTGCATTTATCTTTTGTGGTATTGAGATCTTTAATAATATGCTTGCTATCATATCTGGTGTTTATTGTTTGATCCTGTATTGCAATCATGAATCCTTCCGTCTCACTGTATATATTGCGTTTTCTTAGCCATGCGTTGGATGCGTCTTGATCGATGCGTGGCTGTGTTAGATGATAAGGGTGCTTGCCATGTAGTGTTTTTTTCCAATTTACTTTCTTGGTATCTGTTGATGTTATGTGATCCAAAGGGTTGTAGAAGTGAATATGAAATTGCAATGGTTTAGCCGATGTATTTATGTGAGTGATTGCTTTGTGTATTTTGCTAGTTTCTGCTCGTTCTGTAAAGAATTTTCTGAAATTGTCTACCTGTCCATAATTTAAGAAAATTCTTTATAGAACGAGCAGAAAAGAGCAAAATACAGAAAGCAATCACTCATATAAATACATCGGCTACACCATTGCAATTTCATAACCACTTCTACAACCCTTTATTATTATTATTATTATTATTATTATTATTATTATTATTATTGCTATAACTATTACTGTTAGTGGCTGTGGTCAAACACAAAGCATTAACAGCCTGAAGCCTTCCAATTTCTGTCAGTTCAGAAGTGATGAAGGCAGCCATCAAGTCATTTACGAAGAGCAATTACAGTGCACGCATTTTAACTTGGCTGATTTTAAATGGGGTTGCAGTGTGGAGTCAGGCAAGTGCCACAATGGAGAGAAGTAATGCAGGGGAAGTATGTTTTGTAACAAGTGTCTCTGATCACAGTGGATTATTTCTTATCTGAGAGGGAGTTGCGGGTAGCACTTGCGATGCGCCAAGAATTCCTGTGTCATTCATTCTAACACTCCCTCCCCCCATACACAAACTAAATGTTATTCATCTTTCATCATTGTAAAAATAAAAGTGTTCCAAGAAAAGTCTTTCATTGTACAGCTTCGTTAGGTGCTACAGTTGGTGATAATATGGGGAGGGGGTATTACGTAATCTCCGACTGCACGCAGGCATAATGGTCTAAGAAAGGTTGAGAACCACTGTGCTAGGCAATTCAGTCACCTAGAAAGTCTAGCAACTAATATTTAGTGTCTAACACATCAATAGTATGTTCACACCCCATCCATACAATTATGTTGCACTGATTAAATCGTACTTAGGAGTAGTTTATGACATTACCGTTGACAGCATGGAAGCTTACATCCCACCTTGCAGCTCTAGCGCCACATATAACATCCCTCACTGTAAATATCCATCTCATCTGCACGTAGGCCAAGCTTCTATGCAGTTTCTAGCCCCTGCCCATTACAACAGGGCGCGATGCTGAGCTCCGCAGGCAGCCGACTTTAAAGCGAGCCGTATTCCGTGGGGAGCGCAGCTGTTTCGCTGTCAGCCAGTGCGTTGGCGAGCGCTTAAAAACCCTTTCGGCGTAGATCTCCCTGCGGTATTGATTACAAAGCTATTACGCGGATCCCATCAGCCAGATTACTTACCATCTCCCTTGCAAAGCAGACCCCGAGCTTTGTTCTCCTCCTTCGGCTTTTTCTTTCTCTTTACTTCTTCCTTTTTTTAAAAAAAGAGTCAGCTCGAGGTAAACTTGTGCGGCTTTATTTATTCATTCCTTCCGTCTCTAGAGGCTGCTTTTCATTTCCTCTTTGCAACTCGGGCACCTTTTCTCAGAAGGAAGACGGAAAAATAACAACCGCCCGCTCCCCGAAGTCTGCACCGCGAGATATCAACTTGGCGCTCACCGTTGTTTCTGGCTGTATCGTGACTTTTGGAACTATTTGCAAATGCCGACATGCGAGAGCGGGGCGAAAAATATGTGCGAGGCATTCGAGACGTGCAGCCTGCAAACGGAATAGCGCGACTGTGATATATTTCTCGAAATGACTTCTTCGTGTCCAGGCGCATAAAATTTTTTTATCACTATTAACGGAAGTTTTGCCTTTGTAACTTTTTAACTTTTGTAACTTTTTAACTTTTGTAATTCACTGATCATGATGTTTCGAACCTTGTGGTTTGTCCTCATGCGATATACGGTACACGTATAGTTTTGTATTTCTTGTACTCTTGCTCGCTCTTGTAAGCTGCCCGTCTGAAATAAGGGTGACTGAAATTAGTGATAAGAAAAACTTCTCTGTTTCCTTCACAAGATAATATCACGACAAGCACTTATCAATCGGCTGTGTGTATTTCACCCGCTTTTGAAATCAGATCTGTTTCTGTCACAATGCAATGTAATGTGCATGTGGCTAGGGCCTCCCGTCGGGTAGACCAGTCATCTGGCGCAAATCTTTTTGGCTGATACCATTTCGGCATGTCAATCTGTCTCATTTAAATATTTTAAAATTTTATTTTTGTTGATGTCCAAAACCTCAGCGTGTTTGCAGAATGAAAACATGGTCGAAGTCTCTAATTACCCGTGCAAACCGGCATTTTCAATCGTGGATCATTTTGAAGCACATAAGCTTCCAAATGAAACTGTAAGCATAAAATACGTGCTTGAAATTGGCCCACTGTTGAAATTGACGAATTTCACGGATAATAGTAGGAATACAGACTAATTGGATCATGTTTCCATTCTCAAAACATTTAAATATCGTTAAAAAGTTATCCTAACAAGGTACGCGTTTGGTGTTCATCATAGCTTATGTTGTAGAGTAGTTGCAAAGCTGAAACATGAAAATAAAGTCATTGATAATATTTAATTTCTGTTATGCTATTTGTATCAAATGAAGCAACAGGACTCTATTGTACATAGCTGTAAGTATATGAAAATCGGCACATATTATACATATTATCTACCACTTCAATTTATCTAAAACATAGTTTTCTGACTTACTCAGAAAAACAACAACTGTTTTCTGCAAAAAAATCATTTTTTTTACATTTCTAACAATACTTTACGTTAGCCTCAATCTCAATTTGTTTTATTTTCCAGAGCTCGCCGCGGCAACACTTACGTCCGTCAGTTGTAGACTGAATGTCGTTACAGTTTTTAAAAATTGTTATTCTTTTCTGATAAGAGCATTGTGTGGTTTTATTTATTTGGCTATATGGCTTACAGAATTACAGATTACAAGAATACAGATTACAAGTACACACATTGAATTTATACAAGGTATGGTAAGATAACTTAAAACAGTAAAAGGAGAGGTAACAATGAAAGCTGGAGACTTGGCAATAGATAGCCAGTTCTTATCGTACTTGGGTTTGCACAGACTCAAGCCTGTGGATTGTTACAGGTGTCACCTGTTTAAAGTCTTTGCAGGTAGCCATGAATTTTCTTTTAGAGCAATCGCGTAAAATGTGATCCAGTGTTCTATATCTGTATCTACATGATTACTCTACAATTCACAATTAAGTGCCTCGCAGAGGGTTCATCGAACCACCTTCAAGCTATTTCTCTATCGCTGAAAGGCGTGCGAGAAAAATGAACACTTCAATCTTTCTGTGCGAACTCTGGTTTCTCTTATTTTATCCTGATGATGATTTTCTCATTGTAGGTGGGCGCAATCGGAGGAGTTCCTGGTGCAAAGAAAAACATCTTTGTTTTAATGATTGGCACCCCAGTTCATGTATCATGTCCGTGGCACTCTCCCCCCTTTTTTGGTAGACCTGCAGCACTTTCTAAGTGTTCTTCAAATAAATCGCTGTCTTTGGTTTGATTTACGCATGACATTATCTATGTGGTCGTTCCAATTTAGGTAACTCGTAAATGCAATCCCTAAGTGTTTAGCTGAATTTACAGCCTTTAGACGTGTGTGATTCATCGTGTAACCGAAATTTATCAGATTTCTTCTAATACTCATATCGATCACTTCACACTATTTCACTGTTTAGTTCAAATGGTTCAAATGGCTCTGAGCACTATGGGACTCAACTGCTGTGGTCATAAGTCCCCTAGAACTTAGAACTACTTAAACCTAACTAACCTAAGGACATCACACACATCCATGCCCGAGGCAGGATTCGAACCTGCGACCGTAGCGGTCGTGCGGTTCCAGACTGTAGCGCCTTTAACCGCTCGGCCACTCCGGCCGGCCACTGTTTAGTCAACTCCCACTTTTCGTACCATATAGATAACTTTTCTAAATCATTTTGTAATTGGTTTTTATCATCTGATGACTTTAGAAGACGGTAAATGACAGCATCATCTGCAAACAATCGATGAGGGCTGCTCACATTCTCTCCTGTGTCGTTCATATACCTCAGGAATGGCAGAGGGCCTATAACATTTCCTTGGGGAACGCCAGATATTACTTCTGTTTTACTACAGACTCTCCGTCAATTGCTACAAATCGTGACCTTTCTGACAGGAAATCACGAAGCCAATCACACAACTGAGGCGATACTCCACATGCACGCTAATTGATTAGAAGACGCTTCTAAGGAACGGTGACTAAAGCCTTCTGGAAATCGAAAAATATGGAATCAATTTGACGTCCCTGGTTGATAGAACTCATTACTTCGTGAGAAGAAACAGCTACTTGTGTTTCACAAGAGCAATATTTCTGAACCCCTGTAGGTTGTCAATAAATCGTTTTCTTCGATGTGTGTTTGTGTATTGAAACGGGGACCTAGAAACGACGGAGCGGCTTCGTCCCCACCGTACTCCTCAGCTGTTCACAACCCCACAACAGATACAGCAGTCCACCACTCACCCCGCTGTCGCCCCACACGGAACCCAGGGTTATTGTGCGGTTCGGCCCCCAGTGGACCATCCCCGCCCCCCCCCCCTCTCCCCTAGGAACGTCTCATACCACACGAGTGTAGCCCCAAATGTTTGCGTGGTAGAGTAATTATGGTGTACACATACGTGGAGACAGTGTTTGCGCAGCAATCGCCGACATAGTGTAACTGAGGAGGAATAAGGGGAACCAGCCCGCATTCGCCGAGGCAGATGGAAAACCGCCTTAAAAACCATCCACAGGCTGGCCGGCACACCGGACCTCGATACTAATCCGCCGGGCGGATTAGTGCCGGGGACCGGCACGCCTTCCCGTTCGGGAAGCAGCGCGTTAGACCGAGCGGCTAGCCGGGCGTGATCTTCGAGGTAGTTCACGTTGTAGGAGCACTCTATATGTTCCGAAATCCTACTGCAAATTGACGTTGGTGATATGGGTCTATAATTCAGTGGATTACACAAATTTCTTTTTTGATCATTGGTGTAAGTTGCGCAGTTTTCAAATGTTTAGGTACGGATCTTTCAAAGAGCCAATGGTTGGATGTGACTGCTAGAGGGTGATGATTATTAAACTACAAGGGGAAAAAACTTAAATTAGTTACAAATTATGGCAGGCACACGTTTTCTTCAACACGTAATCGTCACTACAGTTTTGGGATTTAGGTTATGACATGTTCCATAAGCTTACCATTGTTGGCGATGATGTGGTGCAGACGAATAGCAAAATTCTGCATGACCCCCTGGACTGTCGGAACATCGATGCTGTCGATATCCTCCTGAATTCCTGTTTTCAGCTCAGCAGTGGTTGTGGGGTTTATTGCTGTACAACTTTCTTTAACAAAGCCCCACAAAGAGGAGTCACATGAGTTCAGATCCGGAGAATATGGTGGCAATCGAGGCCCATGCCAGTGGCCTCTTGGTACACCAGAGCCAGAATACGGTCCCCAAAGTGCTCCTCCAAGATATCAAACACTCTCCTGTTTCGATTGGGTCGAGCTCCGTCTTACATAAACCACATATTGTTGACATCAGGGTCACTTTGGATAATGGGGATAAAATCGTCTTCTAAAACTTTCATGTACCGTTCGGTAGTCACCGTGCCACCAAGAAATATCGCACCGATTGGACACTGCACACCACACTGTTATCTGTCAAGGGTGAAGAGACTTCTCGACTGCGAACTGCGGATTCTCAGTCCCTCAAATGCGCCAATTTTACTTATTCACGAATCCATCCAAATGAAAGTGAGCTTCTTCTCTAACCCAAACCATATTCACATCAAAGTCCTGTCCGTCAGTTTTGTGCACAATTGCATTGGCGAAACGCAACCCCTTTTCCGTGGCCCTGGGGATTAATGGCTAATGAGTTGAATTTTGTATGGGAAGAGATGAAGGTCTTCAGCAACAGTTTGTAGCCGTGTCTCCCGTTTCATTCCCACCTGTTGTGCAGCTCGACTGGTTTGAATCACAGTGCGTGCCTTCTCGATGTTTTCATGCATTTTAAACCTTTTTGAACGACTGACATTGCCAACACTGTCATCACAAACACTGCCCGTTCTCTCAAACTTGCGAATCAAATTCTTGAATCTAATTCTTGATTTTTAGTACTCTTTGACCCGTTGCTTCAGCTTAAACTCGGTCACGAACTTCCTTTGAGCCGCAGTTGGGCTGTTCTTGCTCGCTATACTCTCAGGCACGCTGCACCTTCACGTTTACACGTGCTAATGACCACAACAACAGAGCACTTGAGCTAGCGCGTGCTAATTCCCATCATGCCCCGCGGCCAAGCGTGCAGCTTGAACGTCCTAACGCAAACTCTTTAGAAGTTATGACAATTTTATTTCATATACTTCAATAATTGTCACCCTGTGAGTATGGAGGTATTGTATCAACATATTGTGGAAGGAACCTGACTGGTGTACAATCTGAATCGGAGGCCTTGACTTTATTGAGTTACTGAAACTGTTTCGGTACACCGAGGATATTTGCTTCTAATTGCTCATGTTGACACTTGTTACGTATTCGAATTCTGGAGTATTTACTTCGTTTTCTTTGGCGAAGGAGTTTCGGAAATCCTTGTTTAATAACTGCTTTTATGGCACTGTCATCAGTGATATCCCCATTGTTACTGCGCATTGAAGGTACTGATTGCGTCTTGCCGCTGGTGTATTTTACATATGACAATAATCTCCTTAAGGTTTATGCCAGATTTTGAGACAGAATTTCGTTTTGAAAACCGTTAAAAGCATCTCGCATATAAGTTCGCGCTAAATTTCGAGCTTCTGTGAAATTTCGCCAATGCTGGGGATTTTGCGTTCTTTTTAATTTGGCATGCTTTTTTCGGGGCTTCTGCAACAGTATTCTGACCCGTTTTCTGTACCATCGGGGATCAATACCAAAGCTTATTAATTTATGTGGTTTACATATCTCAATTGCTGTCGATACTATTTCTCTGAATTCAAACCACAGTTGATCTACGCTTACATAATGAAATCGGAAAGGCGTCAAACGGTTTTTCATCTACTTTTTTAAATAGCTGTACTTTATTTTTGTTGGATATGGATGTCATGACGCTCCCCATTTGCACAGGATTATTTGTTGCTAAAAGGTCAAGTATGTTTTCGCAACCTTTTACACTTCGAGTGGTCTCCTGAACTAATCGTTCTAAATAATTTTTTGAGAAAGCATTCAGTACAACTTCGGACTGCGTCTTATGTCTACCGCCGGCTTTAAACATGTATTTTTGCCAACGTATGTAGGATAGACCGAAGTCACCACGATCTATAGTTGGATGAGTGGGGTACCTATTCGAAAATTAGACTCAAGATTTCTTTGAACTGTTCAGCAACTATATCATCAGAGTCAGGGCACCGGTAAAACGAACCAATTATTAATTTATTCCGATTGTAAAGGATAGTTTCTACCGATACTAACTCACAGGAACTACTTTCTTCAATGTCACT
This sequence comes from Schistocerca nitens, assembly GCF_023898315.1. Classification (NCBI taxonomy): domain Eukaryota; kingdom Metazoa; phylum Arthropoda; class Insecta; order Orthoptera; family Acrididae; genus Schistocerca; species Schistocerca nitens. The sequence goes on along the minus strand of NC_064614.1, from coordinate 973,512,817 downwards.
ACAAGGTAAACTACTTCTGACAGAAATAAACATTCCATCATCAACTTTGTTTAATCAATCATTTATGAATAGGGTTAGGTCCTTTGAAAAAATTTCGGCTGACCATATTTTCGGCTTTAGTGTTGTTCGTCGCTTTGGTAACGGCGTGACCAGTTCCGATACGGTTGAGGGAGCTCCATATTCTTGTTGGTAAGTTGACTCCCGAGGACTGGATGGTCAGATCTGTATTGATCTGTTTTCCCATTAATGTTACATTACCAACGTGTATTTCTGGTGCCCCACTCACGTTCTTTTGGTTCCTGCAAAAGATATTCAATGCACTCTTTTTATTTAGCAATTTATGTGCTGTCACACAATGATTGCGAGGCTATTTTGATTAAAATGGCTAAACAGTTAAAAACTTCTGCTTCGCACCCACAGATCATAAGCCGATATTTAAAACGCAAGTTAAAGAGAGAGTGACACAAAAAAATCCATCAAAGGATGAGAGGTATCTGAGCGTGCTGTTAATCAGTACATTAGAATGAAAAAAAAAAAACAGCCCGCCCTCTGCAACAAATTCCACACCAATAAAAGTTTAGCGGGTGATCTGCAGAACACACAAAATGTTTCAGACACTAATCACGACGTCAGCTTCAACTGAGAACAGATCCCCATTTGAATAAGTATAGAGTTCCTTCTTGTTACAAAAAAATACACACCAGAATATCGTACATAAGGTACCACAAACTGTAGTGTCTTCCCACCGTAGTATTAAGTGTAGGTATACTATTCAAAGTCAGGCCCTCTTAAGGGTAGCCTTGAAAGAAGTACACCATGGCTGGACGTTTGTCCACGCTGATCACGGTTCTTGGTTTGTTGTCTCCACACACTCCTCTTCCCACCCACGTCCGCAACTACGGCTCAACAACATTTCTTTTTACTGACAGACGAACACTGTGTCACACTAAGACGCGGATATGTTTCTGATGTAACGACAGAAAAAAACAAAAAACATATAAGCGTTCAACGATTGACATAGATAAATGGAAACACGTCTGTAAAAGGGCCTATATTTTCTCACAGGTACATCTGTTGAAGTGGTCTTAAATGTAGGGTTCGTCTATCTTTTACTTTTGTAACCGTTCGCACTCTTGCAAGCAAAGTTTCGGCAACGCAGTTAAATATTTTGCGTACCTAAGAAACTACAGACTAGGTGGATATCAGACGCGTTTTTGTGGTTCGGCATATATTTGGAGTTCAGAAATTTGTTGTGCATGTTCACTAACGTTCAGATCAAAAATGTGCCCCCTCAGTCCACAAGTTGTATGGTTTTTCCTTGTGAAATTACTCATTGTTGTCGCCACATGCAAAAAGTTATTTCATTATTTATTTATATTCTGATGCCAGTAATCGAGGTTAATGCTTCGTCAGTGATAGAGCTGGGTCGTTATTATTACGGCTGTAAAATGAGCGTAGTTTCCTCACGTTTATTCTATATCATCTGAGTCTCAGTAAAGCATATTCCACAGACGATGGATAGGATCCCACCGTAACGATGAAAAGAATTGATACAAATACATACGAACCGAGCTGTACGCCATGCTTTTTACAGACAGTGGACAGTAGGAATGTCTGCCTGAAAACAGTTTAGTTTACTCAATATTAATTAATATTAAAAATATTCTGTTTAGGAAAAAATAGTAAGATCATTTCGGGTAGCCAAAGATGGGCGGCAGTATTAGCACTCAGAACACTCTTATAAAGTAAAGTAAAGTTGTTAGTCACCTTTCGGAGAATACAGATGTTACACTGCTAAGTAGTGACGGATTCGATTCCCTATGCTGTGCAGAGAGGAAAGGTAGTGTCGAAACAATACATCAGAAATACAGAAACTTTTTTTTTTTTTTTACTTTAACAGAACATAAGAGCACTCAGTGCTAACATATCTGACAGACAAGTCCTAACGAGAATGATACCGATTGCAAATATTGGTTACAGCTACATAAGATGTGACAGTGTAGGAGCCACATCTTGATGTAAGTAAGTTACTCACATTACTTTTGAAGGAAGGTCCGCCGTCGGGCAACAGATTGACAGTAACCACCGAGAAGGTATCAGTAACATTTTATGTTAGTTCGCGCGATACAAATTTCTGGCTTACGTTTTGATAGAAACAAGTTAGTCCCTCAAAATGTCGTAGTTCCTTGTTATACTATGAGGCCAATGAGATAACTATTGCTCCTAGCCCTGAGCACAAAAACTGGACTGTACTGGAAATGCTATAAATTTAAATATCACTATAGGAACTGCATATGTATGAATGTATATGCAAACTGCACGCTTGTAGTGGAACTCTAATGCGATGTTTCTTGGCGAGAAAATCTTTGCGCTGTGTCATGTTGCACGCCTGATGGGATGGCACCTATCAGCCTGTAGTTTCTCAGTATGGTGAGTAGCTTTTAGGTAGTTGTTCCACCACCTAAATTATGATTACATCTCTCTCTATGAGTAGGCGTGATATCGTGAAAGAATTTTTCAGCGTGCGACTGCCTCTGAAGTCAAAACGTAACTTTTGCATGATTACATACTATTGGTCTTACACTCTCCAGATCATATAAAATGATAATTACCCCCGTGACGCTAGTAGACTACTAGAAAAATCAACTGCTGAACCAGTCAGAAGCTGCGCCTATTGGTTTTGGTTGGAGGACCTGGGCGTTTCGATTGAATAATTTACTTTAATGGTTTCTGAATGACACAGTTAGATTTGGTAAAATAATATTTATTCAAAGAGTGTGTAATAATTACTGAGAACACACAAACTTCGAGGTCATAAAACAGTTTGAGAATGAACTTACGCAATTAAAATACAACAACGATAAGAAAACGAGTGCTTGTTAGGGTCACCATCAGCATGATGCTGAAGCATTACGATTCAGATGGTGCCCAGACACGTGAAGGACACGACTTAAATTTTCAGCCTTGATTGCAAAACTTTAAAACTATACAAAAAAGATATGAATTTGAACAGAGCATGCAACAGATCGATGAATAAAGGAAGGACCAGAAAGAAACTTCACTAAGCAGGTGAACTCCAGTGAGTTGACTCGATAGAGAAACAAATATGAGTGGTTACGAGAAAATTCACCTTGTATGTATTGTATTGTATGTTAACCGGGGGCCTAGAAACGACGAAGAGGCTCCGTCCCCGTCGCAGCCGCAGTGGTGCACCACCCCACGACGGCTACCGCAGTCCACTTCACCCCTACGCCACCCCACTCCGAACCCAGGGTTATTGTGAGGTTCGGCCCCCGTCGGACCCCCCCGCCCAAGGGAACGTCTCACACCAGACGAGTGTAAACCCTACGTTTGCGTGGTAGAGTAATGGTGGTGTACGCGTACGTGGAGAACTTGTTTGCGCAGCCATCGCCGGCATAGTGTAGCCGAGGCGGAATAAGTGGAACCAGCCCGCATCCGCCGTGGTAGATGGAAAACCGCGTAAAAACCATGCGCAGACTGGCCGGCTCACCGGACCTCGACACAAGTCCTCCGGGGCGGATTCGTGCCGGGGACCAGGCGCTCCTTCCCACTCCGGAAAGTTGTGCGTTAGACCGCACGGCTAATCGGGTGGGCCCAAATTCACCATTGAAGTAAGAATTAGATGGCACAAAGACTTGCATACCATTGTATGAAGCGGGCATATCAAGTTAGGAAGACTAAAAAATAGAAACTAGGAATGAACCCCTCTTCCCTCAATACAAAGCGATTGCCGAAGTCGGAACTGTGCGTTGCAAATGCAATCTTACGGTGACTGCCATTGACGTAGTTGCCGACAAGTCCAGATGCGCCGAACTGCGGCCGCTGCTGAGTGTCACTGGGCTGAGACGATGTGATGTGACGGCGAATCGCAGATCTCATCGTACTCTTGATTGCTCGTCGCTGATGCGGGTAGGTTCAGAGTGAAACTTGGAAGAAGTCAAGAAAAACACGTACGATTGCGGAGTTCAGAGTAGCATCACCAAGTTGAAACCAGAATGGCCATACGAATCCGAAATACGAATGTCCCTCTCAAATTTTGGTGGCCTTCCTTCAGATCTCGGAAAGGCACCCCGCGCAATCTTTTCGAGCCCCTCGCGGAAAGGTCCCAAGTACTCTTCCAGTCAGGGATCTGGGAGTCCGTTCCTTGGCTCCGATCAGAAAGTTAATGACATATCCGCCAATGAGATGGATGTACAAGGAAGTGGGAAACGAGTGTTGCCTCGTTTCCACGTACCGACTTGTTTGTTGGAAATTCTGGAAACTTTGTTGGGCTTCACACAGTGTTCCCCAGGGAAGGGCAAATTCTTGAAATTTGCAGACACATGAGTATCTATTTAGTTTGCTTGAGGAAGCATGTGTGGAGACCACACAAACCAGGATAACAAAAAGTGGACAACTGAGGACTCCACCCAAAGGCTACTAACAAGCAGAGTTCTTACCCCTTCCACCAATCGTTTACGTGTTCCGCTGTATAGGACATCACCCTTCTACTCCACCACTCATTGTGTTGTAGAATTTTAGAACACGTATTTTGCTCGAGTATCATGTCATTTCTGGAAATCCAGAATCTACTCTGTAGGAATCAATATGGATTCCGGAAACAGCGATCGTGTGAGACCCAACTCGCTTTACTTGTTCATGAGACCCAGAAAATATTAGACACAGGTTCCCAGGGGGATGCCATTTTCCTTGAATTCCGGAAGGCGTTCGAGTCGCTACAGTCTGAAACCGCGCGACCGCTACGGTCGCAGGTTCGAATCCTGCCTCGGACATGGATGTGTGTGACGTCCTTAGGTTAGTTAGGTTTAAGTAGTTCTAAGTTCTAGGGGACTGATGACCTCAGATGTTAAGTCCCATAGTGCTCAGAGCCATTTGAACCATTTGAAATGGAATGATCAAATAAAATTAGTTGTTGGTAAGGCGGGTGCCAGGTTGAGATTCATTGGGAGAGCCCTTAGAAAATGTAGTCTATCAACAAAGGAGGTGGCTTACAAAACACTCGTTCGGCCTATACTCGAGTATTGCTCATCAGTGTGGGATCCGTACCAGGTCGGGTTGAGAGAGGAGATAGAGAAGTTCCGAAGAAGAACAGCGCGTTTCGTTACAGGGTTATTTGGTAAGCGTGATAACGTGACGGAGATGTTTAGCAAACTCAAGTGGCAGACTGTAACAGAGGCGCTGTGCATCGCGGTGTAGCTTGCTGTCCAGGTTTCGAGAGGGTGCGTTTCTGGATGAGGTATCGAATATATTGCTTCCCCCTACTTATGCCTCCCGAGGAGATCACGAATGTAAAATTAGAGAGATTCGAGCGCGCACGGAGGCTTTCCGGCAGTCGTTCTTCCCGCGAACCATACGCGACTGGAATAGGAAATGGAGGTAATGACAGTGGCACGTAAAGTGCCCTCCACCACACACCGTTGGGTGGCTTGCGGAGTATAATTGTAGATGTCGATGTAGATGTAGATTGTCTGTCAAGGCTGAGTCAGGAGAATAATTCCGGAAAGACTCGCCTGACTGCCCATGTGGTCTGCTAATGTAGAAGCTGCCTTCCGAGTGATGGTAACGCTTTCAAGCGCGTGAAATTTCCTTCTTCTTACACGTGAGTGAAAAGGACTTCCCCTGGTCCAGACCTTATGCATTTAATGGAAAAAAGTGGCTTCAAGAATTGCACGTTAATTTAGGTACAGAGAGGTGGGTAACCCACGTTGCTACAAGTTACCCCTAACCACTCATGTAATCAGCGCGCAATACCGGTGAAAAGTTGACAAATGAAAGCCGAATCGGAAAATAAATGAAGCAAAAAGTCTCTTAGGCAAATTCAGTATGCAAATAGGACAAAATGTGAGGAGGAAGCCTGAAACAGGCCGTTGCTCCTCAAGGTTCATTCGATTTCAGAAGAGAAATTCTACATAAAACATGTTGTAGTATTAGTTTTACACATATGACCACAAAGTTTTCATTTTCATCCTATTTACAAGGATATATCGTTCAGATGCGTGCACGCAAATGCAACCTTGGGGTACTCATTACAATTGCTTTTAATGTCAGAGTTTTCAATTACTTTTCACTATTTTCAAAGTGTCCTACACCGTCCGCCAACCCGATTATAGTCAAAGTCATCCTATGTTTTTGTCGGTGTATCTGGAGTCGCTGCATTCACTGTTGTACTCGTAGTTGTGCAGCGTCGACGTTCACCGAAAGTTGTTGGAAGGTAAAGCACATACATGGAGTTTTCCATAAACGCCAGAAAAAAAGACCGCATGGTGCAAGATCAGGCGGCCATGGGGTCCAACGCTGCACTACGAGATCCGAACGCCTCTTACGACCGATCCTTCATTCAGGCAGCTGTTTTTTGGGAAATGCTCTTACATACAGGTCCCATAGCAGTGGCGTTCGTCCTGTTGAAAAATGAAATTTTCGTCGTGTTCTCGCAGTTGTGGACAAAACCCTATCTCTGATATATCCGAGTGCAAAATTCCTACTACCATGTTTCTACCAAAAAAGAGCGGAGCATAAGTCTTTACTCGGGAAACGACGCGCAACACATGAAGTTTTGGTGAGTCTCTCTGTTCAAGTGTAGTACTTGGCTGCTGTGTTCCCCGTTTTCTTAGATTGTGGTCTTTCACTTTTCCACTTAAATGGAACGGTGCCTCGTCACTGAATATTGAACGTGGAAGTAATTGTTATTTTTGTGACCTGGCCAGTCGCCTGGTCACTGCGCCGCCGGTGCTTTCACTGCGGTCGGCGGTTTGCCGTACTCCATGCGCCGTTCGCCGAAGCCAGCCACACACGAACAATCCCCATTCTGGCCAATCACCCCATGTGCAACTTTGGCGGACCACAACAGCAACCCGGCGATCTAAAAACCGAGCAAGAGGTTGCTCTGCCTACACGCCAGACCCTGCGGGCTCTACGGAAGGCGTTAGCATCGCCCGCCAGCAGCGTACGCATCCAACCGTGGCGCCGCAAGTACGGCACTATATTGCGTACGCACATGTGACACCTCACTGAAATCCTTCCGTCGGATTATTTAAAACTTGTGCCCAACAACTAGCCTAGGATGCCCTCACGCTCCTGGCTCAACGCCAGCTGCGCTCCGCAGCCCATATATCCGTAGTGATCATCAGCAGCAATTCCAGCACGGCCCAGTATTCTTACCGGATGTCAGCGCACTGCGGCTTAGGACTAAGACACCGGCCGCACCGCCAAGGACATCGTCGCTTGGCCGACTGGTTCGTGCAATTGTCTCCCACCCGCTGCTGGTTACCCGCCAGTGCCCCTCAGGCCAGCCTGCACCCGACCGGACACCGTCTAGCACATCAGCCGGACACCGATCAAGGACCTCGACCTGGACTCCAGTTGAGATACCTCATCATTCTAAGAGAAGTGGCTATTTCACTTCATAATTGTGTACTGTGAAATGTTCTTGCCACCAAGTAAGAACGAAAGACATAAAATTTGAAACTTCCTGACAGATTAAAACTGTGTGCGGGACCGAGACTCGAACTCGGGACCTTTGGCTTTCACGGGCATGTGCTCTACCAACTGAGCTACCCAAGCACGACTCAGTATCCGTCCTCACAGCTTCAGTACTGCCAGTACCTCGTCTCCTACCTTCCAAGCTTCACAGAAGCTCTTCTGCGAACCTTGTAGAACTAGCACTCCTGGAAGAAAGGATATTGCAACGACATGGCTTAGCCACAGTCTAGGGAAAGGTCCCGAGTTCGAGTCGAAGCACTGGCAAACTTGAAGTTGTGAGGACGGGTCGCGAGCCGTGCTTGGGTAACTCAGTTGGTAGAGCACTTGCCCGCGAAAGGCTAAGATCCCGAGTTCGAGTCTCGGTCCGGCACACAGTTTTAATCTGTGAGGAAGTTTCATATCAGCGCACACTCCCCTGCAGAGTGAAAATCTCATTCTGGAGACATAACATTTGTTTTTCACCTCCACACCAAGCGTGACTTCACAAAACTCTAATCATTGTTATTAATCATCATCACGAAGTCCTTCAAGCAGCTAATTTAGTGGTGATTAGAACTCAAACGTTGGCTCAAAACAAACCTGACAGACATTTGAGGAATGGCGAACTCTCAGCTGTCGTGACGCGTACACTTCCACATACTACCTGCGGAGAGCTCTGTTGACCTGGTTGTACACCTTGATCATTCGCCTGGGGAAGACCTAGGAATTTTTCATTACACAAAAGAACCCATGTCTTGCTACTGCTGGTGTATGGTCGAATACCTTCAGCTGTAGGAGGTGAAGTGCCATATTTTCAACGAAACAAATGGTTCAAATGGCTCTGAGCACTATGGGACTTAACTTCTGAGGTCATCAGTCCCATAGAACTTAGAACTACTTAGACCTAACTAACCTAAGGACATCACACACATCCATGCCCGAGGCAGGATTCGAACTTGCGACCGTAGCGGCCGTGCGGCTCCAGACTATAGCGCCGAGAACTGCTCGGCCACCATCGCCAGCTCTACGAAACAACGGCGCACAGTTGTGAACTGCTGCTTTTGTAACGGCGAACGCAACACGCCTTCATTAAAGCCTTCATTTGTTGTCACCATCGTGACAAACACTGAATACTGAACGAGCGAACCAGCGATCTGTACCGCATGTAAAGCCACACATGTCGGCAAGGGTGCTTGTGCGCCCGTCCTAGGCCTCTGACGAGGAAAGAGCCTAATAATAACCAATGATCAAGCAACATGAGTATCGACATAGACTTCCAACTTTAAACGCAAGAGTTATCATACACTACTGGCTATTAAAATTTGCTACACCAAGAAGAAATGCAGATGATAAACGGGTAATCATTGGACAAATATATTATACTAGAACTGACATGTGATTAAATTTTCACGCAATTTAGGTGCATAGATCCTAAGAAATCAGTACCCAGAACAACCACCTCTGGCCGTAATAACGGCCTTGATACGCCTGGGCATTGAGTGAAACAGAGCTTGGATGGCGTGGACAGGTACAGCTGCCCATGAAGCTTCAACACGATACCACAGCTCATCAAGAGTAGTGACTGGCGTATTGTGACGAGCCACTTGCTCGGCCACCATTGATTAGACGTTTTCAATTGGAGAGAGTTCTGGAGAATGTGCTGACCAGAGCAGCAGTCGAACATTTTCTGTATCCAGAAAGGCCCCTACAGGACCTGCAACATGCGGTCGTGCATTATCCTGCTTAAATGTAGGGTTTCGCAGGGATCGAATGAAGGGTAGAGCCACGGGTCGTAACACAACTGAAAGGTAACTCCCCTGTTCAAAATGTCGTCAATGCAAAGAAGACGTGTCTGAGACGTGTAACCAATAGCACCTCATACCATCACGCCGGGTTATACGCCAGTATGGCGATGACGAATACACGCTTCAAATGTGCGTTCACCACGAAGTCGCCAAACACAGATGCGACCATCATGATGCTGTAAACAGAACCTGGATTCATGCGAAAAAATGACGTTTTGCCATTCGTGCACACAGGTTCGTCGCTGAGTACACCATCGCAGGCGCTCCTGTCTGTGATGTAGCGTCAGGGTCTCCGAGCTGATAGTCCATGCTGCGGCAAACGTCGTCAAACTGTACATACAGATCGTTGTTGTCTTGCAAACGTCCCCATCTGTTGACTCTAGAATCGAGACGTGGCTGCACGATCTGTTTCAGCCATGCGGATAAGATGCCTGTCATTTCGACTGCTAGTGATACGAGGCCGTTGAGATCCAGGACGGCGTTCCGTATTACCCTCCTGAACCCACCGATTCCATATTCTGCTAACAGTCATTGGATCTCGACCAACGCGAGCAGCATTGTCGCGATACGATAAACCGCAATCGCGTTTGGCTACAATCCGACCTTTATCAAAGTCGAAAACGTGATGGCACGCATTTCTCCTCCTTACAAGAGGCATCACAACAACGTTTCACAAAGCATCGCCGGGCAACTGCTGTTTGTGTATGAGAAATAGGTTGGAAACTTTCCTCATGTCAGCACGTTGTAGGTGTCGACACCGGCGCCAACCTTGTGTGAATGCTCTGAAACTCTAATCATTTTCATATCACAGCATCTTCTTCCTGTCGGTTAAATTTCGCATCTGTAGCACGTCATCTATGTGGTATAGCAATTTTAATGGCCATTAGTGTACATAAATTGGTCAAAGAACGGTAAATTTAGTTATGTAGCAGGATCAGGCAGGTAAGGAAGACTCTTCCTGAGGTCCGAGGGCTCGTTGGATGCGATGGGTATCTAGCGAACCAGTAAGCGGAAGGTGCATGGGGTGAAACTGAACCGCCGCGTGTTTATGGACGCTAGGCGACATCGCGAGATTCTGACTGTGTCCGAAACCAAAGTTCATATATTTACTGAAAGCTACAGAGTGTCTGATGACACTGAGAGCGCAATAAAGAGACGAGTTCCATAAAATTAGTAGCAACTTTGTACAGTGAACAGTATGAACGTTAATGACGTTTATACGTAAAATGTGTATAACGAAATCAACAAACAATACCAAGACATAATATATGCGTGTGATACAGAGTTGAATAATATGGAAACCAGCTACAAAATGAGCTTTGACATACCGACAAACATACTTACAATTAATTTTAAATAAAATATTATACTGTTTTTATTGAGTGCCAAAACAAAGAGTTCCCCAAAGTTGCTCAAAAGGTTATCTTCGACATTACCTGTTTGTACTGTTGTCTTACATTGTTCATTTCCAGGTATGAGTTGCGACTGCCGGTCTGGTTATACAATGTACAAAATGGTTCAAATGGCTCTGAGTATTATGGGACTTAACTTCTGAGGTCATCAGTCCCCTAGAACTTAGAACTACTTAAACCTAACTAACCTAAGGACATCACACACATCAATGCCCGAGGCAGGATTCGAACCTGTGACCGTAGCGATCGCGCGGTTCCAGACTGTAGCGCCTACAACCGCTCGTCCATTTCGGCCGGCTACAATGTAGAAAACGTGTCTTAAGGTTGATTGTAAATGACAATATAGGAGTCTAATGGAATGATATTCACGTGCAGTTGTTCAAACATTTGTAAAGTATATATTTGGAAAGCTGAATTTTTTAAAAAGCTTGTATATATAAGAATGCTGCTCAGGAACGCAGACTCTGTTTTGACCAATGTAGTAAGTTATGTGACAGAGTTTAGGGAGGAGCAAACAGAGTATCTTTCTAGGTCTTTTGATCACCGTTCTTAGTACGTTAACGTGGTAGGGTCTTGTGCAGCAAATCATCCGCGTGTCTTACGTGATAGCGTGCTGTGCAGTTAGTCAGGACTTAATCATATCAGAGCAACTTTTTGCAAATTGGTCATGTGTACTCACTGTGAGCTGATACTAAACTTCGTTGAGTAATTCATTTAGACAGATCTGAGTGAACTGATAAGTTGAGGAATTTGTTCAGATTAACGCTGTGGCACACTGCATAATGCCATTGCTTTGATAGCACTCCTATTTGAACTATTTTGTTTCACTCTGAACAATATTAGCCTGCATAAGGTCACCGTTCCGCACTGCTGGAGAAGCATCAATATCCTCAAGAAGAAGGCCATTTCATTGACAAGTGAGATTAGAAGTTGATCATAATTGTAGGAGTACATGTTAAATTCAGACCAAACGAACCACAAATGTCACAGTAAAGAGAGCTTAAACAGTCGCATGGATACACAGTGTACCCCCCTATGGCGACAACGCAGACGTTTATTCTCGCATGCAAACGATCATGCAGTTTTTCTGAAATAGAGGAGTGAAAGGGGTAGATAGGAATTCATAACTCCCAGCCACACAGGACACTGCGGTACCGCAATGGCAAAAATTGAAAATTTGTGGTGGACCGAGATTCGAACCCGGATGCTCCGCTTCTGTAGAACCGTTGCCTTAATCGTTTTTATTATCATGATTATTAAATTTTTTTCAGCGCTGAGTTTTTATTTGTTTTTTTTTAGTTGCAATTAAATTATAGGAGAATGTTTTCAACAAATTTTTCAAATGGCTCTGAGCACTATGGGAGTTAACTTCTCAGGTCATCAGTCCCCTAGAACTTAGAACTAATTAAACATAACTAACTTAAGGACATCACAAACATCCATGCCCGAAGCAGGATTCGAACCTGCGACCGTAACGGTCGCGCGGTTCCAGACTGTAGCGCCTAGAACCGCTCGGCCACTCGTGCGGGCGAGAATGTTTTCCCAGCATTACAAAAGATAATATTTCAGTTAGGAATGCTGATAACAAATTTGTGTATATGAACGTAGTAATCATAGTTCTTATACGAAGCAGTCCTTACTCTAAAATTAACTTTTATCCATTGAGTAAAAATTGCCGATTAGAGGTCACTAAGGAAACAGCTTTGCGTGGGTACTTTTTTTTGTACAGTGTAAAAATAATTAAGAGAAAACTCCTTTATTTAACAAAGTAAACAGAAAAAAGTTAACTCAAACACGCTTCCGGTGTGCGAAAATAATACGGCGACCGCTCGTTTTGAAGACAGCGGGTGGTGACATGCCTTGGGAAAGCAAACGTCGAGCCTTTGATGGTCATAAGAATATAGCTTCACCTGTCAACACCACACACCGGGGAGGTTCCAACTGCCGGACGGATGTAAAAAACTGCTCCCTAGTTAGTTAGCAAAAGTGGACTGATATTTAACATGTATCACAATGCGGTGTGGCGTTAGCAAAAACGTTCAAAAATCGATTACGTTCTCGGGTCCATTTCTGAAAAGATACAGGACGGTCATACCCTTCAGCAGGCCGCGGTGGTCTAGCGGTTCTAGGCGCTCAGTCCGGAGCCGCGCGACTGGTACTGTCGCAGGTTCGAATCCTGCCTCGGGCATGGATGTGTGTGATGTCCTTAGGTTAGTTAGGTTTAAGTAGTTCTAAGTTCTAGGGGACTGATGACCATAGATGTTAAGTCCCATAGTGCTCAGAGCCATTTGAACCATTTGGTCATACCCTTCGTCCAGGTGACCACATTTATCTCTAATGGAGGAAAAGACGTCTCGTCCAGACAGAGAAGCATACTGGAGATGATCATGTGTGCTGCCACCGGAAGATAAAGGGCCCATATCTGTTGTACAGCGAACCATGCATCCACCGTAGACCCCTATTCGCTGAGGGTATGAGAGGGGCCATACAGGACCAGTACTCACAAAATAGCCAAACGCTGCTTAGATCCGACGCGGCATCAGTTTAGAGGTAGGTGAAATTTGTACGATGTGTGTTATGCGGGATGTTGATAAACTGAACCTTTTTTTAACATGTCCATTGCTCACAGTAACTGACGCCCATCCTGATGTTCTATAGTTGACACTGGAAGCTGTCACCGTGGTATGACAGATGTCTCGAGTTAAAACTAATCCTACAGAGCGTAAAGTCTCCAATGGTCATCGCACAGAGTTTGGTGACGTTCATATGGCTGCCATTACCGCCCCCGTACTGTTCGATCCACAATGTAGCCCGTTGAACCTCTTAGTTGGTACGTACGATGAAGACGAGGTAATCTGCAGAGGCGAGCACCTGAATGTGTATCATCGTCGGGTGATATATGATAAACGAGAAGCGGTTCTATTGCGATGGCGTACATGATTCCTGTAGGACTGATCGTGCCATCGATATTGGTGTCATCATTCGTCCACTGACCTCGACGAAGCGTCACTAAGTAAGTTCTTGATTACGAGGACCAAGGCAGGTGGGAAAGCCACCCTTCCATCACCTTCGCGAAGTAGGTGTGGTTCACGCGATCGAATCTCTGATCAAAATCGACGGGAATCACGGCACCCTGCAGTCGACAAACTGTCACAATAGTGATGACGTCTGAATCATCATACAACGTTGATTGTACACTATGTGAACAAAAGTAACCGGACACCTGGCTGAAAATGAGTTACAACTTCGTGGCTCCCTCCATCGGTAATGAGGGAATTCAATATGGTGTTGGCCCACCCTTAGCCTTGATGACAGCTTACAGTTTCGCAGGCACACGTTCAATCAGGTGATGGAAGGTTTCTTGGGGAATGGCAGACCATTCTTCACGGAGTGCTGCACTGAGGAGAGATATCGATGTCGGTCGGTCTCAAAGGTTTTCTATAGGATTCAGGCCGCCTCAAATGGGAGCGCTTTAACAGCCAGCGAATGTGGACAGCACACAACGGGAAACCTACCGACAGCTATTTGAACCGGCATCTTATCTCTAGAGCCAAAGTAAACTTGAGTTTCGATTCACAAGTCAAAATTTACTCAAAGATTCCAACTTCATTCATGTAGAAGATACAGTCTTAAGAAGTGGGATGTATCCTTTTCTAACACCGTGTCTAGTAAGAAGTACTATCAGCTAAGTCAATAACGTCACTGCCATCACTACACACGAGTGGTATTAATCTATAAAAAAGGCAGTGTCCTTATTGTCTGACTGATAGGCTCATCATCGACCAGCGCCAACCGCTAAGGATAAAATCTTGAAATTTGAAGAAGGTGTGGATCTTATACTGTAGGTGTCGTTTAAGCAGGGATTCTTCTAAATTCCAACCCTAAGAGGGTAAAACAGGGATGACGAGTCTTTTGCAAATTGTCGCTATTAAGGCAATTTGAAGCATACGTTTCAGCATTTTTGCAGATTTAACCCTATGGGAGGGAAGTAGAGGGTGACAGCTTTTTTTTAAAATATGTCATTATTAAAGAACCTACTAAAGTATTTTTAAAGCTACAGCTATGAACATTGGTATTTCTCGTTTCCAAAGAAAAAAATGTGTTTCAGTGTTGAAATTGAACCTCAAAGGGGGTGAAATAGAGGATAAGATTTTTTATGAAAATGCTTTACTATGAAAGCATTTTTAAAGCTAATCTAAAGATTTAAATTTTGCACATCAGTCAGAAATAAAAATATTTGTTTCAGTGTTTCTAAAAATTCAACCGCTAATGGAGTGCAATACGGGATGAAAATTATTAAGAAAATATTTCTTTAAATTAGAAAAATTTTAAAGCTGAATTTACACTATGTGATCAAAAGTATCTGGACACCACCAAAACCATATGTTTTCATATTAGATACATTGTGCTGCCACCTACGGCCAGGTACATCATATCAGCGACCACAGTAGTCATTAGAAATCGTGAAAGAGCAGAATGATGCGCTCCTAGGAACTCACGAACTTCGAACGCGGTCAGGTGATTGCGTATTGAAAGGTGGCTACACTGAGCCACAGCGACAGAGATCGCTAGAGAGCATTGTTCCGCCGCCTCCACGGGAAGTGATTATTGGGATGTCGTAGTGGGCAGTGCTTGTCGAGGACTCGTGGTAGTCAGTTCGTGTTCAGATGTGCTAGTAGGGAGTGCTTGCTGAGATGTGATGCTGAAAGGTTCTTGTTGAGATGTGGTAATAGCGAGTCGGTGTGGAGATATATTGTAATTATGAGAGTGATTTTGGTCAATATATGAAGGTAACGAAACTTGATTTATTTTTCATTATTTCCATGTTTTAAATAATGTGTCATTACAGGTTCAGTCAACAAAGCATCTGGCTTGTGTTCTTGGATTAGAGTGTAATTGTGGTTCTCTTGAGTAATTATGGTATTTGTATTTTCTTTAATTAATTCAGTATAAATGGTATTTGAAATTCTTGTCTTTTGAAGAAGAACCGTGCCAGATGTGTACGTTGAGTCACACTCCCACACACAGAACAGTGATACTTGTGCTTTGGTTTCGTAGGTTTTATAGTTTCTGGGGACTTAATTAATTAATTAATTAATTGTGTTAATGAAAATTTCCATTTCATTCCTTGTTGTTGTTCTATGCAGTCAGATAGCGTAATAATACTAGTCAGGGCCAACCGTTACGAGACTTCGTAAACGGACAGACAGCTACTAAAGCAGAAAAATTAAAATTATTTTCATTACATAGAATTAAGCCCCCATGCACGTGGCGACCACTGCTTCGGATCGTCCCTTGGAATCTTCTGATTGTAAAAATAGTAGACAGTAGCATTGTTGTAGTAACTTGTAGTTTAGTAATTATAGTCTGTTTTGCATGTGTAGATTTGGTAATTGTCATTCTTATAATGGTATTTTTTCTCTGAATTTGATTTGTTGTCTTGTATACGCGTTTGACGATTTAGTGCAATTAGTTCAATTGTTCGTTAATCGTGTTTGAGGGAAACATTTCGAGTGAATGGTATTGTTGATGATAAAGAGTCATTGTGTGTAATTTTCGTACAGTGACGAGTTTTGTTTGTTTTGTAAATGATTACGCGATCAATGAAAAAGGCAAAAATGATGAATAGTGAGAATGATGAAATTGTTGACATGGCGAACTCGCCAACACAAGAGAACAGTATGTTGAATAATGAAGTGGAAAACAATGTAATAAGTCGGGAAAATAGTCCGGAACCAATTCAAAACTTTTCACAATTAGAAAATTTTCAGAATTCGAGACTAACGACAGAAGATTCTGGAATAGTATCGAACACAGATGGCTATACAGCTATGACGAAGGAAACTGGTTTTGCGAGAAATGATAGGGGCGAAAAGAATTTCGAACCAGATCAAATGGAGCAGTTGATGGGTATAATATTAAATTTGGGATCTGAATTAAAAACACAGATGGGAAAAATGGAAACACGAATGGAAACACGGATGGGAACTTTGGGATCTGAATTAAAAAATGATATGGGAACAATGGAAACACAGTTTAGATCTGAATTAAAAACACAGATGGAAACAATGGAAACACGGTTAGATTCACGAATAGGGACTTGTTTTAAAAATATGAAAGATGAATTAAAGAGAGAAATCAGAGAAGAAGTACAACCAATTTTGAATACTCACAATAGTAGATTAGTTGCAGTAGAGATTAGACAAAGGGAACAGGATAGAGAACAGGAAGAAAGAGATCGCATGATAGTACAAAAATTTTCAGAGTTAAATTTACAACGTGCACACGATAAGGAAGAGATATTTGAGAGAATCGAGGAATCCGTACCAAATGACAGAATAAATAACCTAACACAACAATATGAACAGTTAACTACCAAATGTGTCAACACTGAAACCCGAGTCGCGACACTTACGGAAGACGTAGGTAAACAGAGAGAAAAAATAGGTGACTTATCGGAAAGAGTTGAGGAAATTTCAGATAAATTGACAAATCTTAGTTTACATGGGGACAGAGATTCGGATGATACAGCTCCATTACCATTTGCAGAAACCGAAGAGTACCAGAACATAAATAAGCATGTTGAAAATCAGGGAAAGTTTAATGAACGCGTTAAAAGGGAAGTAGAGGCATTACAAAAGCAAGTCAAACAAACTGAAGGCGAAATCGTAGGAAAAGACAGCAAAAGAAATTTAGAATCACAGGTAGCAGAGGGGTTTGAAGAAAATAATTTGTTTCATTTACGGGATGCAACAAGAGAGCGCCAGGCGCGCGAACTTGACAATAATCGACATTCAAACTGGGACAGACGCGGTAGGTCTTTGTCGCCACGAGGCGAAAACTTTGACTGTAAACACTTCTTGACTGTTCGGAAATTTAAGATCTTTTGCAATTCTAGGAATGACATACGTCCATGTTCATGGTTGGATCAATTTACGTACGCACTTCCGCCAAATTTGCCATTAATTCACAAACTGAAAATCATGTGCAGCTATTAATGTCCTCAGGGGATTCACTACACTAAGTGAATATGTGCCGTAGCGATCACAGGGCCCCGAGCTGTAGTGGTGCTATTTTCCTTTTAGTTTTCTGCACCGCTGCTTACTCTTTCACTATTCTTTGCATCTATAAAAAACAATTCTTCTACTATCCATCTATCTAGACAGTAGGTAAAGAATAACCGTATATGACGATTTTACCCAAAAGTGACTTCGGAAATTACTGTTTAGACTTACAATATTTTCTGCAGCATTCATTCGTAGCTTAAATGAAATTTTACCTGTTTATCTTCGTGACAATATTACTTCATATGTTGACGATATTCTTATTGCTAAACATTCTTGGAGTGAACACAACAACATTTTGGATTCATTATTACGTATCTTTGCAAGAGTTGGCATTACTGTGAACTTAGAAAAATCTGAATTTGGTCGTTCACAGGTGAAATTTCTCGGTCACATTATTTCTACAGAAGGTATTCTTCCTGATCCAGAAAAAATTAGACGCTATTCGTAATTATGCTGTTCCTACCACAAAACGTGATGTTCGTAGTTTCCTTGGTGTCTGTAATTTTCTTAGACGCTTTGTTAGATTGGACAATTTGGCCACACCTCGTTTATGTGAATTATCTGGAAAAAATTCTAATTGGTGTTGGGATGAGGAAGCTCAGTCAGAATTTGAACAACTTCGTGATGCTTTAGTTGCTGCTCCACTTCTTTCACATCCGGATTTATCTAAAGATTTTTGTTTGGCGACGGACTCATCATACAAAGGCCTAGGGGCACATTTATTTCAAGAGATAGAAGAAAACGGCGTTGTAGTACAGAAGACAATTGCATTTGGAAGTCGTGTTCTCTCTAAATCAGAGAAGAATTATTCGATTACGGAACTTGAAGCTTTGGCTGTTGTATGGGCTTTCACAAAATTTCGCACATTTTTGTTTGGCAGACATACTAAGGTTTACACCGATCATCGAGCTCTGGAATTTCTTATGTCAACAAAATTAACTCATGGAAGATTGTCACGATGGGCGTTGTACCTACAGGAATTTGATTTTAGCATTGTTTACATACAGGGATCTTCAAATATTGTTGCTGATGCTTTATCACGTGCACCTATGGGTTTGAAACAAAGTGCTGAAGAGGACTGCAAAGAAAACCATTATTGTTTGATGTATATTCAAGGTGTTGCGTTTGAGAACTTTATTTCGTCTTCGCTCCAGGACATCGCTAAGGAGCAAAATAAGGATCCAATCTGGAAGGACATTAAGGAGAAGTGGAGGAGAAAGGAAAGCGTAGCGATTAGACAGCATTATTTAGTTCGCAATGACATTCTTTTTAAACGGAAATCGGTCGACAACTCTGTTTGGTTAGTTTGTATTCCTGATGAGTGGGTCAATAAATTGATTTGGTACACACATTTTAGTTATGCGCACTTTGGTCGCAGAAAATGCTTTCATAAATTACGAGAAAATTGCTACTTCAGTAATATGGAAAAACGTATTCGATCCGTTCTTGCCAAATGCAAATTATGTCAAATGGCTAAGCCGCCAACTGTTTCTCACAGAGCACCGTTGTTTCCTATCATTCCAGCGAAATTAAAGGACATGGCTGCAGTCGATTTGTTCGGTCCAGTGGTTCGTTCTACTAATGGTTTTGCGTACATTTTCGTAGCAGTGGAATTGACATCAAAATATGTGTGTTTTACACCTTTACGCAAAGCAACAGCTCGTTCGGTATCTAACGCTTTCATCAAACATTTTCTTAAAGAAGTTGGTTATGTTGATAAGGTTATATCAGATAATGGATCACAGTTTCGCTCTAAAATTTGGCTTCGTACTCTACGGCGTCGTAAGATTAAACCAATTTTTATTTCACTTTTTCACCCTCAATCTAATGCTTCAGAGAGATGGATGAAGGAAATCAATAAATTGTGCCGTCTTTATTGTTATCAGAATCACAGAACTTGGGATCAGTATCTTCATATTTTTCAAAACATTCTGAATGAACTTCCTAATGACTCAACTTCTTTACCGCCTCTATTGATATTAAAAAATAAAGTACCAACAAATCGCATTTCTGAAATCGTTCCTTTTCCGCCTTCACGGAAACTGCGGCATTCTGAAGTTGTGAACCTGGCTCTGCAAAATATTGCATCTGCAGCTGCTAGAAGAGAGAAATCAGCTAAGCGTCCTGGTCGTTTAAAAACTTTGTCAGTTGGCCAGAAGGTGTTAATTAAGTCCCACCGTTTGTCTCACAAAGGAAAAGGCTTGTGTCGCAAATTTTTTCTGCTTTATAACGGTCCATATAGAGTTCGCAAAATTATTCATGATAACACTGTTGAAGTAGAAACTCTTAAATCACGACGCTCTAAAGGAATACATCATATATCAAACGTTAAAATTTTTGTGGAATGACATACTTTTGAGAAACTAACAGTTGTATGTAAACACACGAAGAGAGTACAAGGATACCGCGCTGTGTTTTGGCGGCGGCACATACTCAAAGCAACAGTCAAGTCGGCGCGCCGCACAAGGCAGTCGTTGACCGCAAACAATTACTTCCTACGTCACGCGCCTACAGCTGATCGAGCGCTCAGTGCGAATGCACTGACAGACGTAAATAAATACACAGTTTAATTTCTCCGAATAAATTCTGTATAAAGCTATAAGGACTTCATAAATTATGTTATTAACGTTCAGTATTTTTCAGGATACGGTTGTGTAAAATATTTAAGACCTTCAGGTAAATTCTGTGCGTGTCCGACGTTAAGACGACTTGCTTTGGAGAAAATTTCAGGAAGAATGTAATTTCGAAAAAAAAGGTAATAAACTAAAAAGGGTAACTATTAATTGAGTTTATTTTTCAGGTAACATAATTCCACTTAGGTACGTACTTTAGACGTAATTTGCTGCTCGCGATTACGTGATTCATACTTTGTGCTAAATTTCATGTTCTATGAATTTACTTGTGAAGCGACGTGCTTGTGTACATTTGCTGATTTTGACAATTATTGATTAATGAACAGTGTTATTATTTGTGTATATTATGCATCGCTTGGCTGCTATGCTTTTTCACTGATGTCATATTTTTTAATTATGTGCCTGCTGTGCTTATTTATTTAAATTATAATTGTCACCTGATTAATTGTGCTGATGTGGTTAGATATGTAAGTTATACTTTGTGATTTATCTGCTTGCGCCTTCATGTTTACTTATTAAGATTACATATAAACATTTATTTGCTTATGCTGATATGATGCTAATGACCTGTTTATTATGATAGATAACATATTTGCTGCCTTGCTTATGGATTGCATATTTACACATTTCTGTTTTGTTGTCATAACTACTCTTCAATTTAGAATATAGAAATGCTGATATACTGTGTACGTACATAGAGTTTAGGTCACACTATTGTATGAATTGTAGATTGTTCGCTTGGCAGAGCCTTGTTATAAGAATTGTGCTGCATCCACTTGTTGACATTCTGTTTTCTACTGGTATATTTACTCGCTATTGCATGTTTTGCTTACGCTCAGTGCCTTATATTTTTAAGATAAGAAAATGAACTGCTAGAATTCGACGAACGACATTAGTACAAGAAACTTCATAGAAGTCACATGAGCTGAGGTTTTAGGGAAGCTGTATAAATTTATGTTACTAGGAAGGAAGCTAACGACATGACATACCAAAACTAGGTTTAGACCATTGACAGTATTACACTGCATTTTCGTGATCAATTGAAATAGGAAGTGACACTTGACACAAAAAATACTCCACATGTTTGCTTCTGCTATGATTCTTGAAGTGGTGTACACACTGTGAAATATTATGATCATTCACACTCCGTAATCGTACTTAATTACTGAGAGTTATTCGAACTTAAGTCTGTTAGAGGTCATGTATGCATTTCTTTTATTTAATGATGGACAAGGAACCAAAATGTATCTTATAATTTATAATGAGTAGAAAATTTGGGTCAGATTGATTACATAGAGGTTGTGTGTGGACACTGTGTCTTCGGATTGTATGGGATGATGAATTGAAGTTGCACTAGGATTTTGTCCGTACTTGTTCGAGGAGACTGACTAGAGGAAAGAGTTGTTATGGAAGTGAAATGATATTGGTGCTGAGGTTTATATGTATCGACGTATTATTGAGGTATTGAGATTAGGTGAAGTTGATGATTATTGGAGTTTTGGTGGATAAGAGGTAAAGTAAATGAGGAGCATATTGTTTTGTTGGTTTATATGGAACAAGGAGGATGAAGATGGCAGACTAGAACACTAAAGTGGAAGGAAGATTGTCTATACACACACTTGTTAAATCACTAAGCAGTATATACTTTTTTTGAGAGAGGAAGCATGTGCATATCTTGGCTCACTGACAGTTGTTCAGCAACAGTACAATTTGATCTGGCTTGGCAAACATTGGTCTTGACATGATGACTATGACGTTGACTTAACTATTATTGACTGTTATACATTGCTGCCACTAGTACTTGGTACACATGATGAACATCAAATCTTGGACAGAGTTACATTTACACAGTTAACACTATTCAATTACACAGTAGCACTAATGTGGATGAAAGATGAGTGAGTGTGTTTTGTGTGTTTTCCTTTTATAATCCCAGAGAAGTGATCCCAACCTATCTCCTAAATATTATTTTATTTGTTGGTAGTGGCTTGCACTGACACCCATAAATATTATAGGTTTACTGGTATTTGTGTATTGTAATAGTTAATAGGACAATTATCTGATATCATTTGTGTGTTTATTATGATTTGTATGTTTAGTGTAAGAGCATTGATAATAATTTGTTAAAGAAATTGTATGTGCATTCAAACTATTGTTCATGACTGAACTGTCTCAGTAGTTATGGTGAATAATATGGACTGTTACTTGGACCTTTTCTACATGATTGGTGCCACAAGGACTTGTTTAATTTCTGCTGATGAACTGTGTGATCAGTGATTGTAAAAAATTATGGACTGATACTTGTACCTTTTCTACATGATTGGTGCCACTAGGACATGTTTAATTTCTGCTTATAAACTCTGATGAACAGTGTGATCAGTGACAGTGTATTTTATGGAACTGCTTCTGCTGAGAAATGTGACTTGTTGCTGTGTGTACCTGCTCAGCTTTGCTGGTGCCACTCATGGACTGCTTCTACTGAAATGGTGTTACTTGTTGCTGTGTGCACCTACTCAACATTGCTGGGTGCCACTAATGGACTGCTTCTACTGAAATGGTGTTACTTGTTGGTGTCTGCACCTACTCAACATTGCTGGGTGCCGCTGATGGATTGCTTCTACTGAAATGAAGTCACCTGTTGCTGTGTGCACCTGATCAACATTGCTGGTGCCACTAATGGACTGCTTCTACTGAAATGGTGTTACTTGTTGGTGTCTGCACCTATTCAACATTACTGGGTGCCACTGATGGACTGTTTCTACTGAAAAAAATTTCACTTGTTGGTTTTTGCACCTGTTGACCATTGCTGGGTGCTACTGCTGGAACTGTCAACTACTTGTTTCTTGGGCTATGGAAAGCGTTTATGTGAATATTTGTATAAACTGATTTTTTGTGTATTACTGGTTGTGAAAAGTTATGAGACTCTTACCTGCACATATTCGTCATTGCTGACGCTATTGATTGAATTGTTTAACCACATAATACTTGTGTAAACTATTATGTAAAGTCACATGTATGAAAGAATTTGTATTGCTTACTGTATTCTATATAATAGGTTATTGAAAGGTCAGTGCAAAGCCAAAATTTTATCTAGTTATATGATATTTACGTATTAATATTATCTTTTATTTTTGTCTATATTTTTTTGACGAATTTGGTGGTATTTTCACCACCAATGCTGGCAAAAATACCATCAAATTCTAGCCGTGGAGGAAGGGCATATGAAAGGTGGCTACACTGAGCCACAGCGACAGAGATCGCTAGAGAGCATTGTTCCGCCGCCTCCACGGGAAGTGATTATTGGGATGTCGTAGTGGGCAGTGCTTGTCGAGGACTCGTGGTAGTCAGTTCGTGTTCAGATGTGCTAGTAGGGAGTGCTTGCTGAGATGTGATGCTGAAAGGTTCTTGTTGAGATGTGGTAATAGCGAGTCGGTGTGGAGATATATTGTAATTATGAGAGTGATTTTGGTCAATATATGAAGGTAACGAAACTTGATTTATTTTTCATTATTTCCATGTTTTAAATAATGTGTCATTACAGGTTCAGTCAACAAAGCATCTGGCTTGTGTTCTTGGATTAGAGTGTAATTGTGGTTCTCTTGAGTAATTATGGTATTTGTATTTTCTTTAATTAATTCAGTATAAATGGTATTTGAAATTCTTGTCTTTTGAAGAAGAACCGTGCCAGATGTGTACGTTGAGTCACACTCCCACACACAGAACAGTGATACTTGTGCTTTGGTTTCGTAGGTTTTATAGTTTCTGGGGACTTAATTAATTAATTAATTAATTGTGTTAATGAAAATTTCCATTTCATTCCTTGTTGTTGTTCTATGCAGTCAGATAGCGTAATAATACTAGTCAGGGCCAACCGTTACGAGACTTCGTAAACGGACAGACAGCTACTAAAGCAAAAATTAAAATTATTTTCATTACAGTTAATTAAGCCCCCATGCAGTATCACTTGTGTCATACCTCTGTACGCGAGATTCCCACCCTCCTAAACATCCCTAGGTCTACTGTTTCCGATGTGATAGTGAAGTGGAAACGTGAAGAGACACGTACAGCACAAAAGCGTACATGCCGACCTCATCTGTTGACTGACAGAGACCGCCGACTGTTGAAGAGGGTCGTAATGTGTAATAGGCAGACCATCATACAGGAATTCCAAGCTGCATCGGGTCCACTGCAAGTATTATGACAGTTAGGCGAGAGGTGAGAAAACTTGGATTTCATGGTCGAGCGGCTACCCATAAGCCACACATCACGCCGGTAAATGCCAAACGATGCCTTGCTTGGTGTAAGGAGCGTCAACATGGGACGACTGAACAGTGGAAAAACGTTATGTAGACTGACGAATCACGGTACACAATGTGGCGATCCGATGGTAGGTTGTGACTATGGCGAATGCCCGGTGAACATCATCTGCCAGCGTGTGTAATGTCAACAGCAAAAATTCGGAGGCGGCGGTGTAATGGTGTAGTCGTGGTTTGCATGGAGGAGGCTTGCACCACTTGTTGTTTTGCGTGGCACTATCACAGCACAGGCCTACACTGATGTTTGAAGCACCTTCTTGCTTCCCACTGTTGAAGAGCAATCGGGGTTGGCGATTGCATCTTTCAACACGATCGAACGCCTCTTCATAATGTACGGCCTGTGGCGGGGCGGTTACACGACAATAATATCCCTGTAATGGACTGGCCTGCACAGAGTCCTCACCTGATCCGATGGAACACCTTTGTGACGTTTTGGAACTCCGCCTTCATGCCCTCTAAATCTCCTCAGTATAGCACTTCGTGAAGAATGGGCTACCACTCATCAAGAAACCTTCCAGTACCTGGTCGAACGTATGCCTGGAAGCTGTCATCAAGGCTAAGGGTGGGGCAGTACCATATTGAATTCCAGATTACAAATGAAGGGCGCCACGAATTTGTAAGTCACTTTCAACCAGGTGTCCGAATACTATTGATCACACAGTGTATGAAAATTGGTGTTTCGCTTCTCGGTTAGATATAAAGAAATACTTGTTAGGGGATGAAAGTTGCTAGGGAATTATCTCCACAATTTCGTAAAAGGCATGTTTTAAAAAACATTTTGAACTCCAGTCGTCACAATCGCTTTTTGGTCAGAAGTGCATTCGGAAAAGACCATGCTTCTATGGCCTTAATTTGTGTGAAACGCTTAGCATGTGTTGCGATTTGTGAACAACATAAAAATTAGATTAAATAAAAACGAAAAAATCTCTACAGGTCATACATTCTACACGAGTGAGCAGTGGATGGCAAGCTAGTAATAATATACGTTGCGATATGGCTTGTTCTGCGTTAACTTCGATGTTAAAACGCGAGTCCTTTGATAACGCATGAATTGCGTATGTTGGAGGTACCATTTCTTGACCACTAAAACATGAGCACCTGTTTTACAGGAAACTGCTCTTTGCTTTGAGTTCGCCCAGTTCCACCGCTGGCCAGCAACTCTCACAGACAGTGCCACTGCGCTTGTTTCGTCTGCTGGCCTCGCCTATAATAAGAATGCCCTCTAAATCTCATAACGGAGGGGCTTCCGCCGCAATCAGAGCGCACGCCGCTCCCAATTTTATAGCTTAGCGCTTCCGCGTGTTCCTAACGCCCCGGGCGAGTGGGGGTGCGTGCGGGTAGGCGTCGGCTGCGCTGGCTGCGACACCACGTCAGACTACTGCCGACGTCACAATGCTCCCGCGGGAGCCACTGTGACGCTAACTGCCGACCGACCAATCAGCCCTCGCCGCCGCCAGTAATTAATGCGCTCCCAGAGCATCCGCCGCACGGCAATCGACCTTCTGTCTTCGGCTCAGAGCAGCGAGTAACAAGAAGAAATGAGGCAGTGTCGACAACTTTGTGCTACAGTACTCGAATGCGTGTGTCTTCTTGGAACCAATTCTCGCTCCTGTTGATCTTTTGATGTGCCATAAATAAACCTCTCTGTTGATCCTCATTCCTGATGCCCATCATACTACAAAGTAAGCGGAGAATAACAGCGTCGTCCAGTAGATTTGGCGCTTTTGCCACTCTGTTTGACGAGGGGATGGGAGGCTGGCAATAATACTGTGATCAGAATGTAGCACTATATTGAAACGGACAACGGATGGAACGCCTTGCTTCATATACGAGAAAAATGTAGACTTGATCTGGAACTTTGCATGGCGTCTTTGTTTCTCATTCATAATAGATACACGTCCAATGTAACGATTAATGTTATAATAATGACTGACACATTGTCACGAGGTGGTCGTAATTGTATGATTTCTTGAAATAATCATTGTAACAGCCTCAAATACAAATACACAGGATTGTTAGTTTCGATTACATTTAATGATGATCTTCAGGCCTGATTAATCACGGGTTGTGAACAATAGAAATTCTTTGAAAGGAACATACTAATCAGCTGTAAAATAAAAGGAATAATACTACAATTCACTTGTGACAACGTTCCATGGGATCTAACATATACATCATACACTATGAGCCCAAAAGCATCCTGACAGCTAGCTGAAAATCACTTACAAGTTCGTGGTGCCCTTCATCGGTAATTCTGGAATTCAACATGCTGTTGGCTCACCCTTAGTTTTGATGACAGCTTCCACTCTCAGTCAGGTGCTGGGAGGTTTCTTGAAGAATGGCAGCCATTCTTCACAGAGTGCTGCACTGAGGATAGGTGTCGACGTCGGTCTGTGAGGCCTGGCACGAAGGCGGCGTTCCAAAACATCCCAGACATATCCTATAGGATCCACATCAGGACTCTGTGCAGGCAGGTCCATTACAGGAATGTTATTGTCGTGTAACCAATGCGTCACAGGCCGTGCATTGTGAACAGGTGCTCGATCGTGTTGAAAGATGCAATGGCCATCTGCCTCGCAAGACGCTCCATGAACAACATAACCACACCATAACACCACCATCTCCGAATTTTACTGTTGGCACTACAGACGCTGCCAGATGACGTTCACCCAGCATTCACCATATCCACACCCTGCCATCGGATCACCACATTGTGTACCATGATTCGTGACTCCAAAAACGTTTTTCTACTGTTCAATAGTTCAATATTATGCTCCTTACACCAAACGACTCTTCATTTGGCATTTACCGCCGTGATGTGTGACTTACGAGCAGCCGCTTGGCCATGAAATCCATGTTTTCTCACCTCCCGCCAAACTGTCATAGAAGTTGCAGTGGATCCTGATGTAGTTTGGAATTCCTGTGCGATGGTCTGGATTGATGTCTGCCCATTATACATTACGACCCTGTTCAACTGTCGACGGTCTCTGTCAGTCAACAGACAAGGTCGGCATGTGCGCTTTTTTGCTGTACGTGTCCCTTCACGTTTCCACTTCACTAACACATCGGAAACAGTGGACCTACGGATGTTTAGGAGTCTGAAAATCTCGCGTACAGACGTATAGCACAAGTGACACCCAGTCACCTGACCACTGGAATACCTGGCAGTAGGTGGCAGCACTATGCACCTACTATGAAAAACGTATGTTTTTTCAGGTTCCCAGAAACTTTTTATCACATAGTGTACATCTGTATGATGTGTAGTAAAACTCTAAAGTCCATGGAATGTTATGTTGCCACGCCCGTATGACGATGCGTGCTGGGCTTAATAAAACGATTGATGCCATGGAATGTTATCACAGCTGTACTACGGTGTTATTTCTTTTATTTTACAACATATGACTGCGTAAGTTTTGAAGAATTTTGAATTTTCACATTCCGTTATTAATCAGATCGGAAGATGATAATTAAATGTGATCGAAACTAATTATGATGTGTTTGGAGTCGGTAGGATAGGCGGTGGTGGCTTGAGAAGTGCGCACAACTTATATGTGAGATCTTTGTTACAACAAAGGAACATCTGACAATCGAAATTCGAGCGGTATGCTCCCAGATCCCATTCACAATACTACTTACAGTGTGCCTAAGACACAACCTTACGATAAAATATGCAAAAAACAAATAGTAGCTTTTACAATCTCCAGGCAGAACGCCACAACCAGTGATACATCCTGGAGATCGTAGCCGGCCGGAGTGACCGAGCGGTTCTAGGGGCTACAGTCTGGAACCGCGCGACCGCTACGGTCGCAGGTTCAAATCCTGCCTCGGGCATGGATGTGTGTGATGCCCTCTAACGTTCTGCGTGGTGTCTGTTTGTTCTAAGTCGTGTCTCCCTACCACTTTCGCGCAACGACGCTCTGAGCGTTTTTTTTAGGAAATTGACTAGTTTGAACCTGGGACCTGTTGCTGGTAAGGAGACGCCAGACCACACATGACATGTTGAGTTCAGAAGAGTTCAGTGAGACTAGCCATAACCAAATACTTAATGATTTCAGCGTCAGCTCCACTGCACTCCCTGTAAAAGAATCTTAATACTAACTAAATTTAGTGAAAGGGGTTCAAGGCTTTCAAAAATGGTTCAAATGGCTCTGAGCACTATGGGACTCAACTGCTGAGGTCATTAGTCCCCTAGAACTGAGAACTAGTTAAACCTAACTAACCTAAGGACATCTCAAACATCCATGCCCTAGGCAGGATTCGAACCTGCGACCGTAGCGGTCTTGCGGTTCCATACTGCAGCGCCTTTAACCGCACGGCCACTTCGGCCGGCTTCAAGGCTTTCCTATTTTTATAGTTAGCTGGTAAAATAACGTCGAAAAATCAGTTAAGTTTACCATTGGAGTTTTTATTCTATTCGCAGAACATTGTTTATAAATTCCACTATTGATGAAAGGAAATATTTTAATACAGGATGATAAAAACCAACTGCGTTCAACAAAAATGTGAACGAATATTCCCTGAATGGGTTTCCAAGTTCTATAATGGATCGAAGGATGACCTATGCCATATAACATCTATAATCTAGGTTTAAATTAAGTTTCATAAAAGAGAAAACTATAAAAACTGGTCTACGGTAACCCTCAATTATATTTAATTACTTATTTAACTTGTCGTAAATTACAGTGGCTGATGTGGCTTCTCAATAATTATATAACAGAAAAATCATCGCAGTTCAGATTTTAACTTCAAGTAACAAATGTGAATACCATGAGGTTTAATTGACGATCGACACTAGTATTACGTAAAAATGGGATGTAACAGATGAGACTTCTGCAGTTCTGAGTGAAGCTTTATGCGCTGTTATGCGGCATCGCGGGCGGCGCAGCTCCACACACCTCGCCGTCTCGGAAGCAACTCTCTCTAACTTCTCCTTACTACTGTTTGCCGAAGTTGGTTTAAGAAAAAGGTATCTGGCTGTGTTTTCAACTGACCAATCAGCGTCTCAATGTTAACCTTAAGCTCCGCCTACAAAAATTCTGTCTATCCAATGAGAAACGTTATAGTTTTCGTGGTGGGGCAATGTTTTTAATGTTTGCTACGTAACAGAGACGCGTATAGTCTCACACAAAAACTTGCAGCTGGTGGGGCCCTTTTAGTGCTATTGTAAGATCTATACTGTTCTTCTGGAGGTCTCTATCTTTTAACATGGACTGGGGGTGGACCTCCCAGCGATCGGCCAGAGATGTGGGTGTCCTTCCCTTATCGTAAGGCCTTCTAGACTACACGGCTGTGCTCTCGGCTTCTGTTCTCGTTTCGCCCCTCGGAACTGCGTCTGTTTCACGGTGGGAAGGTATGACATGCATTTAGGCGTTCTTGTGTTAGTTTGTGGTATTCCATTTGCTCACTCGTTGATCGTATTACTTTGGTTAATTTAATGTCAGGATTTATTCGGAGCTATGTGACATACTGCCGGATTAGCTATCATGTCTGGGTTTTCATGGAAGGTGCTGGATTTGCCTGACACCTTACAAACATACTAATCAGCTGTAAAATAAAAGGAATAATACTACAATTCACTTGTGACAACGTTCCATGGGATCTAGCATCTACATCATACACTATGTGCCCATAAGCATTCGGACACCTGGCTGAAAATGACTGAAAAGTTCGTGGCGCCATCCATCGATAATGCTGGAATTCAATATGGTGCTGGCCCACCCTTAGCCTTGAAGACAACTCCCACTCGGTCAGGTGATGGAAGGTTTCTTGAAGAATGGCAGCCATTCTTCACGGACTGCTGCACTGAAGAGAGGTGTCGATGTCGGTCGGTGAGGCCTGGCACGAAGGCGGCGTTCCAAAACATCCCAGAGGTGTTCTATAGGATCCAGGTCAGGACTCTGTGCAAGCCGGTCCATTACAGGAATGTTATTGTCGTGTAACCAATCAGCCACAGGCCGTGCATTATGAACAGGTGCTCGATCGTTTGAAAGATGCAATCGCCATCCCTGAATTGCTCTTCAACAGTGGGAAGCAAGAAGGTGCTTCAAACATCAATGTAGGCCTGTGCTGTGATATTGTCACGTAAAACAACAAGGGTGAAAGCCCCTCCTTGAAAAACACGACCATACCATAACACCAACACCTCCGTATTTTACAGTTAGCACTACACACGCTGGCAAAGACGTTCACTGGGCATTCGCGATACCCACACTCTGCCATCTGATCGCCACATTGGGTACCATGATTAGTCACTCCGAAAACGTTTTTCCACAGTTCAATCGTCCAATGTTTACAATCCTTACAGCAAGGGAGGGGTCGTTTTGCATTTACCAGCGTGATGTGTGGCTTATGAGCAGCCGCTCGACCAGGCAATCCAAGTTTTCTCACCTCCTGCCTAACTGTCATAGTACTTGCAGTGGATCCCGATGCAGTTTGGAATTCTTTTGTGATGGCCTGGATAGGTGTCTGCCTATTATACATTCAACTGTCGGCGGTCTCTGTCTGTCAGTAGGCGAGGTCGGCCTGTACGCTTTTTTGCTGTACTTGTCCCTTCACGTTTCCATTTCACTAACACATCAGAAACAGTGGACCTAAGAATATTTAGGAGTGTGGAAATCTTGCCTACAGAAGTATTACACAAGTGACACCCAATCACCTGACCACGTTCGAATTCCGTGAGTTCTGCAGTGCGCCCATTCTGTTCTCTCATGATGTGTAATGATTACTGAGGTCGCTAATAAACTCCTGGAAATTGAAATAAGAACACCGTGAATTCATTGTCCCAGGAAGGGGAAACTTTATTGACACATTCCTGGGGTCAGATACATCACATGATCACACTGACAGAACCACAGGCACATAGACACAGGCAACAGAGCATGCACAATGTCGGCACTAGTACAGTGTATATCCACCTTTCGCAGCAATGCAGGCTGCTATTCTCCCATAGAGACGATCGTAGAGATGCTGGATGTAGTCCTGTGGAACGGCTTGCCATGCCATTTCCACCTGGCGCCTCAGTTGGACCAGCGTTTGTGCTGGACGTGCAGACCGCGTGAGACGACGCTTCATCCAGTCCCAAACATGCTCAATGGGGGACAGATCCGGAGATCTTGCTGGCCAGGGTAGTTGACTTACACCTTCTAGAGCACGTTGGGTGGCACGGGATACATGCGGACGTGCATTGTCCTGTTGGAACAGCAAGTTCCCTTGCCGGTCTAGGAATGGTAGAACGATGGGTTCGATGACGGTTTGGATGTACCGTGCACTATTCAGTGTCCCCTCGACGATCACCAGTGGTGTACGGCCAGTGTAGGAGATCGCTCCCCACACCATGATGCCGGGTGTTGGCCCTGTGTGCCTCGGTCGTATGCAGTCCTGATTGTGGCGCTCACCTGCACGGCGCCAAACACGCATACGACCATCATTGGCGCCAAGGCAGAAGCGACTCTCATCGCTGAAGACGACACGTCTCCATTCGTCCCTCCATTCACGCCTGTCGCGACACCACTGGAGGCGGGCTGCACGATGTTGGGGCGTGAGCGGAAGACGGCCTAACGGTGTGCGGGACCGTAGCCCAGCTTCATGGAGACGGTTGCGAATGGTCCTCGCCGATACCCCAGGAGCAACAGTGTCCCTAATTTGCTGGGAAGTGGCGGTGCGGTCCCCTACGGCACTGCGTAGGATCCTACGGTCTTGGCGTGCATCCGTGCGTCGCTGCGGTCCGGTCCCAGGTCGACGGGCACGTGCACCTTCCGCCGACCACTGGCGACAACATCGATGTACTGTGGAGACCTCACGCCCCACGTGTTGAGCAATTCGGCGGTACGTCCACCCGGCCTCCCGCATGCCCACTATACGCCCTCGCTCGAAGTCCGTCAACTGCACATACGGTTCACGTCCACGCTGTCGCGGCATGCTACCAGTGTTAAAGACTGCGATGGAGCTCCGTATGCCGCGGCAAACTGGCTGACACTGACGGCGGCGGTGCACAAATGCTGCGCAGCTAGCGCCATTCGACGGCCAACACCGCGGTTCCTGGTGTGTCCGCTGTACCGTGCGTGTGATCATTGCTTGTACAGCCCTCTCGCAGTGTCCGGAGCAAGTATGGTGGGTCTGACACACCGGTGTCAATGTGTTCTTTTTTCCATTTCCAGGAGTGTATAAAGTACCTAGCAGTATGTGGCAGCACTATGCACCTAATATGAAAAACGTATGTTTTTGGGGGTGCCCGGGTACTTTTGATCATATAGTGTACATCTGTATGATGTGTAGTGGGTGTAGTAAAACTCTAAAGTCCATGGAATGTTACGAAGTTACGTTGTCACACCCGTATGACGTTGCGTTCTGGGCTTAATAAAACGATAGATGCCATGGAACGTTATCACAACTGCATTACGGTGTTGTTTCTTTTTTTTTACAACATACGACTGTGTAAGTTTTGAAGAATTTTGACTTTTCACATTCCGTTATTAATCAGATCGGAAGATGATAGTTAAATGTGATCGAAACTAATTATTATGTGTTTGCAGTCGATAGGATCGGCGGTGGTGGCTTGAGAAGTGCGCGCAAGTCATATGTGAAATTTTTGTTACAACAAAGGAACATCTGACCATGGAAATTCGACCGGTACGCTCCCAGATCCCATTCACAACACTATTTACAATGTGCCTAAGACACAACCTTACATTAAAATATGCAAAAACATCAAATTGTAGCTTTTACTGTTTCCGGGCAGAACGCCACAACCAGTGATATATCCTGGAGATCGTAGGCCTATAAAACCTTTCGATACTGTCTCATACTCTTCAACGGTTTTCAAAAAAGAACTTCGAAACACTTTCTTTGGTGAGTGGTAAGCCGTTCAGCTCTATTCACTTATTTATTATATGTAATTTAACTTGATGGGAGTTGAATAAGATCGGCTCTGCCAAGATGAACGGCTAAATGGGTTATATGAGAAAAATTACTGGATGTCTATATTGTCTCACACGACTAGTTTCGGCAGCACATTGCCGCCATCCTCTGGCCCCACCACTGCCAAAGGAAATTAGATTTCCCTGGCGCATTTGTTGTGGAGTGCTTGTTACTAGTACACGTGGGCCAGCTTTCCTCACGAGTCTCTATTCGAGTAGAATCTGAAGTCCCTCGTCCATGCAATATGGTGGACATCCATAAACTAAATGGATTAATTAGAGTACTATGATTGTGCGCACTGACATTATTTCCTCATCTTCGGCATTGTTTAATTTAACCTGATGCTAGCTACATTCATGGTGTTTCTTAGGGCTCTTTGTAATTGAGGAGTGCTGTGGATATGACACAGAAGTTGTAAGGGGCACGGCGAAACTGGCCCCAAGTTGGACGACGGAACGCGGCCTTCACGGAACTGTGAGCCCACGGTACCGATAGGTACACCGGCACACGGTTTGTCTTC
Organism: Schistocerca nitens; assembly: GCF_023898315.1. Taxonomy (NCBI): domain Eukaryota; kingdom Metazoa; phylum Arthropoda; class Insecta; order Orthoptera; family Acrididae; genus Schistocerca; species Schistocerca nitens. The sequence continues at coordinate 973,478,669 of NC_064614.1, read as the reverse complement.
GGAAAATCACCCCGGTTAGCATCATACTAGCACGTGACCTATTGTACAGTCTATTGCATGTATCCAGTTCAGATGGCCGAGCCGAAAGCTTTCATTCCAGAAGACGGAACTCCGCCTGCAGGAGGTTGGTATTACGACCATGTTAAGAAACGTACATTTAGCTGATGAACGTCTCCCGGCTTTCCAGAGAAACGTGGCAAAACAGCTCTGACATACTGCAAGTTCAGAAGACACGGCAAGTTGGCGGTTAGCCTGGAGCACAGTTTCTTGCTTTCCTGAGGGCCTGTAATGCGGGGCTAGCTGCTTCCTGAGAGGGCAACGATTAGTGAATTTGAAAGTAGCACAAACTTTTTTTTTAGAAAATTTAGAAGAAAATCGAAATATTTGTTTTTTAACGTTTCACCTCATCTAGGCAGGATATTCTGTTAAGGAAACAATTACGCCATTGGCGGACCAATATAACTTTAAAGAGGATTGGTTGACGATATTTTTGACAGGAAGAAGAGTGCAGTCTGTTCGTTACTGTTTAGGAAGAAAAGACTTGGTCTCTGAACTTGGCTCTGGACGCATCGGTACTCTGCAGGCTGCGCTACCAACTGTAGCAGGAGAGCGGAGTTCAATCTTGAAGCTCTTGGCAGAGCCATTCTAGTTGGGCACTTGATGGCAGCCAGCTGCAGTCCTTCTCATACTGAACCGATGATATCGGCGAGCATACAGGAGCTCTGTCATGATGGGACAATCATGAACCAGAAGTCCAGATTCATAATCGATTTCTCTTTCCCACATTCCTCAGTGCATTCTCATTTGCAAGGGTTTCTTTTGTTTTCTGTTCAGACAGATAATCACTGTAATTGATGTGTAGGCAGGTGAACATAAATTTCTCAAAGTCAGGTACACGATTATCAACTAAATCGCACCCCCGCCGAGTAACTTTGCCAACGGATACTTCACCTTTCTGACACCCATTGTTCATATCCAAGGCTTATATTTCGCGTGATTTCATGACTTATTTAGACGCTTGTTCATTCTAATACTCTTTGTAGTATACTAAAGAGGACACTTAAATCATACCCGTGAATCGAGTAGATGTTGCCTCCCTAATCACGTTACATATTTTTCAGTATAAAATACAAATTCCCCACCATAAGATTCAGTACTAGGGCCCCAGTCTTTCCTAGCGTCAATCAATCTGTTGGATACAGTTTTTCCAGGATTGGGCCTCAAGGGTGTGTCTAATTCAATTAAATTCACTCACATACAGACAATTGTATGACATGTTTTATGCAAGTACACTAATCCTTTCAAAAAGAAATTAATAGCTGAAATGAAAAAATCCAGAGAATAATACATGCGGTTTAGAGGAACCTTGTTTAATCACAAGGGGATCCCATAGTAGCTAACATGGATCTTAAAATAAATTTATACAATTAAAATAAAACACACACAACTGCATTTAATTTGCTTCGAAGAAACAATCCCAGGCAACAATAATTACGCTTTTAGAGGAAGCCTGTTTAACGACAATGGAAACCCAGAATACGCAATACACAGGGGATTTAACTTGATAACAATAATTTGTGGTTACTCCCAAAAAGTCTCCAAGGCGCCAAAACATACAAGAGCTCTTATTTTCTAGGTCCTCCCTCCACAAAAACCAAACTATGTCGATACCGACCCAAAACAGTGTGTCAGCGGCCAGTCCAGTTCATGGCTCTAATTCAGCAGCTAGTTCAGGCAGCAACCTCGCGTACCGCCGGGATGACAACAGGCGATGTTTTCTCATTGCTCGTTTGACAGGGCAGAATGTCTCTAACATATGCGCCAGCCGAACTCAGCAAGCCGGAGCGTGCCCTGTGGTTGTGGTCAGCAAAGAAACTTCTCTGGCAGAGAAGTACGTCCCGTATGAAAGACGATTTAAGGAAAACGTGTATTCTTGAAATACAACGGCATTTGGTGATCACTTAAAAAATCAAATATCATATTTTGAATCTTTAGCCACCGCTCCCAAAAGTTGATACCTCTGCATTTCGGAGGAACTTAAAATTTTTGGCAGTGAGGTACAGCATCCTGGTAGCGTCCTTAACGAGCAAAGTGATTTCAATCATAACTTTTCAGTTCGAAATCAATGAACTTATCTCCTGATATTTAAGTTCCTAGTGTGAAGTGTGCTTAAAATCACTCCACTTCATGACCACGCAGTGTCACTGATGCAGCAACCGTATGAGATCTTTAGAACAGAATAAACAACATTGGTGGCACAAGACAGGTTTCTTTAATGTGACGCGTTTCGCATGTTCCAGCCACCATCAGACAATCTGGGGAAATTACATACTGGTATAAGTATAAATTGCTATTAAAGGTAATAATAAATGAATAAATTAAAAATAACAAAAGGAACACACAGACTGATTGGACTATGAAGCACAGGGCCACATTTGTGTTTCAGTGGGTGGTGAGTGGTATAAATTTCAACCCATAAAATATTGCACCGTAACTGAGCTCACCGATAAAAATTCTTCCTAATCGTAACAGAGGCGTAGAGCGTGATTAAGAGTCCCATAGAACTGGGAGGTAAGAGCCAAACAGCGACTGTCAATGCTTCATTACGTCACCTAGAAGCCACAGGAAAAAAGGTAAACACAGAATGAAAAAGAAAACCACTGCATTGTTTCAGGGATAACTATCTTAGGCAAAAGGCATACTCAGTGAGCGTAAAAAACTTAAGAGCGCAAAATGCGCCCATATAATGGCTAGACTAACGCACATTTGGCGAATGACTAGACACTAAAAAAAGTAAAGCAACAGCTAAAATTTTGTAGTAAAAATATGAAGCAGCAGTAAACCGGAAAGCTAACGGTAACGATGATAACTTATCCATGAAAACACGCCCCATGAACACAAATATGGTCTGTTTACAATATTTGTTTACAATAACGTGAGCACGCGCTGTCGTGCCGGAACTAGACTGCCAAGCAAGAGAGAAGGCCCTGTGGAGCCATTTCCCCAGATTGTCTGACAATGCCTAGAACAGGCAAAAAAACGTCACATGTGTAGATTAAATAAATCTGCCTTTTGCAGCGAAGAGTGTTTTTTTCTGTTCTGAACTCTCATCGTGTGCCGTAGAAGTCTTGCAGAGGTGCTGCCTTCACCTACAGAACTTCGTAGCCGCATGACTCGTGGGGCAGTGCGCCACTCCTTGCAGAAATTTCTGCTATCTTCAATAATACATCGAGAACTCTAGCCAAGGTAAACTACCAAGAAACTGCGAGTAGCCTGCACCATCTTGCCACAAACGCAGCTCTTCACTAACCTCCCCCTCCAACTATAAATTATGCTATCTCTCAGTTATTTTATTCAAATGTTGTTGTAATTCGTTTCCCTCTTTTTACTTCACGTTCGTTTGTTTTCTATTTTCATTACTTACTGTTCTAATCAAAATATATTCTGGAATATGAAACCAGTACACATGTTCTCGAACTTTATTCCATCTTCTTCCTTTACTGTACTAATTATAGAGCCATCACAATATACATCCGAGGATTGGAACCCCCCTCTTCCTCGGGAATAACAGTTGCCTCGGTTGTTCTTAGAGTTGGAGTCTCGATAGAGAAAAGTTTCCAGCCGTCGCCGTCTACATCTTCGTTGCTGCCATCGTCGTCAGCGCCTTCGCTGCCAGTCCTCGCCTTCGCTTCCAGTCCTCGCCTTCGCTGCCAGCCATCACCTTCACATCCAGAACACACACTAGCATCTGGTCATCGCCAGTGATCACCAGCCCACATCGTCGCTGCCAATTTCCATTTCGTTCAGCCAGTCACCGACGTTTCATCGCCTGCTTGGCACTTCTGTCACTGCCCCCACTGCAAAACCCATCCAGCTCTACCAACACTGTCCCAACCTCCAGTCCCCAGCCACCTACAACACTTCCTACCAGTCCCATCCCACTTACTCCTATAAGTGTCCAGCCAATATACAACCATCAACACCACCACCACCGCCACCACTACCAAACCTGGACTGACAGTCCCAACCGGTATCGACACCCACTTCACTCAAATAATTCCCCATGTCCTGCTCCTGCTCCATTTCTGTCTTTCAAAATATCCACCCATCCTCTACCAAACCAGCCTGGCAGCACTTCCTGTATTCCATTTAAACGCCACTGCCACAAAACCACTACCACTTCCTCTTTACCTGAGTGTACACCCTCGCCTAATACATTCCCACTCAAGCTTGAGCATCCTTTCCAACGCCCTAGATCCCTTCCTTCAACATACCCCTCTCGCAACAGCACCAACAACTTTTTCTCAAACTTCACAACTTTAACGTCAGCTCTTCATTGCATGCTGCACCATGCTACCACAATATTTTCGGTCTACCCATTGCCTGAAGCTGGTCATCAACCAGAAACAACATGTGTCGTCAGCAGCATCCTGAAATTTTAATACAAATATTTTGGCCACCTTTCTATGTTATCATATTCTAATAACTATAGGCTGAAGAGTGGCTACATCGGTACTGCCAGCCCACCTCTGCGTAGGGTATGAAATAAGAACAAAGAAAAAATGACTACTTACTCCCCAACTACTTGGAGGTGCTCCACAGGAGAAGTTCTAGACCGAACTGGGGGAAATTATCTATCTGTCCTGCTCAACTCAATTCCTAACAACCTCACCGGCGTCAATTACTTCGCATCCTACCTTGAAGACACATTCACCATCCCAAGTATGATTATTCGTTCACAAATGTACAACAAATTTTCAATCCTTTCGCATCACACTTTCAGTACTTACGCAGCATTCCACGAACAGCACTAAACACGCCAGTAACAGCTAAAGAAACTTCCTGGCAGATTAAAACTGTGTGCCCGACCGAGACTCGAACTCGGGACCTTTGCCTTTCGCGGGCAAGTGCTCTACCAACTGAGCTACCGAAGCACGACTCACGCCCGGTACTCACAGCTTTACTTCTGCCAGTACCTCGTCTCCTACCTTCCAAAATTTACAGAAGCTCTCCGAGTTCGAGTCTCGGTCGGGCACACAGTTTTAATCTGCCAGGAAGTTTCATATCAGCGCACACTCCGCTGCAGAGTGAAAATCTCATTCTGGAAACATCCCCCAGGCTGTGGCTAAGCCATGTCTCCGCAATATCCTTTCTTTCAGGAGTGCTAGTTCCGCAAGGTTCGCAGGAGAGCTTCTGTAAAGTTTGGAAGGTAGGAGACGAGGTACTGGCAGAAGTAAAGCTGTGAGTACCGGGCGTGAGTCGTGCTTCGGTAGCTCAGTTGGTAGAGCACTTGCCCGCGAAAGGCAAAGGTCCCGAGTTCGAGTCTCGGTCCGGCACACAGTTTTAATCTGCCAGGAAGTTTCATATCAGCGCACACTCCGCTGCAGAGTGAAAATCTCATTCTGGAAACATCCCCCAGGCTGTGGCTAAGCCATGTCTCCGCAATATCCTTTCTTTCAGGAGTGCTAGTTCCGCAAGGTTCGCAGGAGAGCTTCTGTAAAGTTTGGAAGGTAGGAGACGAGGTACTGGCAGAAGTAAAGCTGTGAGTACCGGGCGTGAGTCGTGCTTCGGTAGCTCAGTTGGTAGAGCACTTGCCCGCGAAAGGCAAAGGTCCCGAGTTCGAGTCTCGGTCCGGCACACAGTTTTAATCTGCCAGGAAGTTTCATATCAGCGCACACTCCGCTGCAGAGTGAAAATCTCATTCTGGGAACAGCTAAAGACATTACAAAAACACTCACTATAAAGTCTCCAGCGAAGATCAACTTCTTGATCTTACCCACCAAATTTCCATTCAGTTAAATAAACCGAAGTCCGCCATATTTGTCTCCCTTGATACCCAAAAAGCCTATGGCTGGGTATAGCATTCTGCACTGCTCTTCAAGCTACAGTTAACTATCCTTCCTTCATCGCCATCCTACATATACACATCACAGTCAATCGCACCTCCTCTCGCATATTTCACCCCACTGCAGATGTGCCTCAAGGCTCTGTCCTTTCACACTTCCTTCACATCATGTCCATTGCACAAATTCCCATACTGCCACCCCCAGCCTAGCTGCTGCAACATGCTGACGACAGCCCTAACCAGCCACTCACCATACCCTTCAACTCTACCATACTCCCTCCAGCATCACACAAATCTCCTCGTCAAGTGATGAAATACACAGAAACTTGAAGTAAACCCACCACTCAGTGTTTCCATGTCCAGATTTCCATATCTCTCTCTACAAGCAATCCCCTTCCTACTGACTAACACAGTGCAGTACTTCAGACTAAATCTCGACAGAAAATTAAAATGGAAAATATTTATCTTTACCATCCACAACATAACCCCTAAAACGACTAAAACTTCTAAAACTACTAACAGGTCGCACTTAGTGTCTGCATAGATCTACCATTATCCTCACCTATAAAACCTGTATTCATCCCATCCTCATCTACGCCAACGTTGCCTGGATCCCTGCCTCCCCTAAATTCTACAAGTCTCAGGTATTCCTGGAAAAACATACATTCCGCCTACCCTCCCCAACCCCTATCATATACCAGCTCATCCACTTCCCACTCCTTCTTCTCTTCATAGAGCATCTTCGGATCAAATATATTAATTGTAAAACCCAGTTCTAGTATCCAGTTTCTCATCTACTAGTCACCGACCCAGGTACACTGCTCTGCCACTACTTCAGTAGCCCACCTTCCATGCACCTCCATGTGTTTTTCATCACTCCCGCCAGTATTTCAACGAACTGCAATTCCCCAGTAATGAACACCGTCCCGAGATACACCCCTCTTTCCAAACCTACTCAAAATACTCCATCTGACACCATCCTTCCATGTTCCCCTCTCCTTCATTCCTCCTTGCTGACTTTGTCACTACCTTCGGTTACACAGGGCCCCTTGGCATAGTCATCATTCCACCTTCAACAAGACAGTTATCATTTTCATATATCACCGGCATCATCATTGCACTATAGCATCATTCACATTCATCAGTGACTGTACTTTAACTGTTATACACTACTGGCCATTAAAATTGTTACACCAAGAGGAAATGCAGATGATAAACTTGTGTTCATTGGACAAATATATTATACTAGAACTGACATTTGATTACATTTTCACGCAATTTGGGTGCATAGATCCTGAGAAATCAGTATCCAGAGCAACCTCCTCTGGCCGTAATAACGGCTTGATACGCCTGAGCATTGAGTCAAACAGAGAATGGATGCCCTGTACAAGTACAGCTACCCTATACAGCTTCAACATGATACCACAGTTCATCAAGAGTGGTGACTGGCGTATTGTGACGAGGCAGTTGCTCGGCCACCATTGACCAGAGGTTTTCAGCTGGTGAGAGATCTGGAGAATGTGCTGGCCAGGGCAGCAGTCGATCATTTTCTGTATCCCGAAAGGCCCGTATAGGACTTGCAACATGCGGTCGTGAATTATCCTGCTGAAATGTAGGTTTTCGCAGGGATCGAATGAAGGGTAGAGCTACGAGTCGTAAAACATCTGAAATGTAACGTCCACTGTTCAGATTTCCGTCAGTGCGAACAAGAGGTGACCGAGACGTGTAACGAATGGCACCCCATACCATCACGCCGAGTGATACGCCAGTATGGCGATGACGAATACACGCTTCCAATGTACGTTCACCGCGATGTCGCCAAACACGGATGCGACCATCATGATGCTGTAAACAGAACCTGGATTCATCCGAAAAAATGACGTTTGCCATACGTGCGCCCAGGTTCGTCGCTGAGTACACCATCGCAGGCGCTCCTGTCTGTGATGCAGCGTCAAGGGTAACCGCAGCCATGGTCTCCGAGCTGATAGTCCATGCTGCTACAAACGTCGTCGAACTCTTCGTGCAGATGGTTGTTGTCTTGCAAACGTCCCCATCTGTTGACTCAGGGATCGAGACGTGGCTGCACGATCCGTTACAGCCATGCGGATCCGATGTCTGTCATCTCGACTGCTAGTGATACGAGGCCGTTGGGATCCAGCACGGCGTTCCGTATTACACTCCTGAACCCAACGATTCCATATTCTGCTAATAGTCATTAGATCTTGACCAACGCGAGCAGCAATGTCGCGATACGATAAACCGCAACCGCGATAGGCTACAATCCGACCTTTATCAAAGTCGGAAACGTGATGGTACACGTTTCTCTTCCTTACACAAGGCATCACAACAACGTTCACCAGGCAACGCTGGTCAACTGTTGTTTGAGTATTAGAAATCGGTTGGAAACTTTCCTCATGCCAGCACGTTGTAGGTGTCGCCACCGGCGCCAACCTTGTGTGAATGCTCTGAAAAGCTTATCATTTTCATATCACAGCATCTTCCTCCTGTCGGTTAAATTTCGCGTCTGTAGCACGTCATCTTCGTGGTATAGCAATTTTAATGGCCAGTAGTGTATAAAATCGTCTAATAAGTTTTAGAAATCATTAGTATTTTGCAGCTACGTGACTTTTTAACTCTATTTACTGTCATTTGTTTTAGATAAAAATTATAAATATCGTCCACCAATTTGTTTTTTACAAAAATAATGTTATTGTCCGCTTTTTTATATGTTTTAACCGTCTTTTAAATACATCTAACCTTTAACTGAACAGCAGTTTTTATTTGCTGCCAGGCTGCTCCCTTTGTGAGGAATTGGAAAAAGAAAGTCACAACGCATTCAATTTTAGAAACATTTCTATAACAAACTTTTAATTTTGAATCTCTTGTTAAATTCTGATCTGCTGTAAAATGTCAGAATACAAATAGATCTCTCAGATGATTAAACAGAAAAAAAGTCCTTAAATAAATACAGAAGAGAATACTTCCAAGAACGAGGCCTGCAAGGCAGTTTTGAGTCATCTTATCTTTACATCGTTATGACTTGTTGCTGATGCAAAATGAGAGGTATATCGTGCTTGTATTACATGTTTTCTGTCATTTGTTTTTATGATTATATTGTAGTAGATAGTAACTGTTTTAACTTCCCTGTTCATCCAGTAGTGCACGCATTATCCCCAGAAAGGAGTTAGCCCTCTACAAAATAATGACGCACCCATTCATACATCGTGAATAAAAAATCATAAGGTAATCTAACACATACTACTGTTACTGTACTGTAATTCTTCATGCGATCGGGATTCTCATAAGGAACAACTTCAAGAATCAAATTAACGACAACTCCGTCATCGTCACCGAGAAGTGTGTTATACGGCCAGTGAAGTGTACAGCATATAAACAGTTGGAGACAGCTGCTCTGTAGGGCGCTGTGGTCGCAACGGCGAATTGAATAGTTTTGCGTGTATTTTCCAGACTAAGGAGCCGTCAAATTTTGCACAGCTTAGGCATGGGTCAAAAACGGTTCAAATGGCTCTGAGCACTATGGAAGTTAAGCTCTAAGGTCATCAGTCCCCTAGAACATAGACCTACTTAAACCTAACTATCCTAATGACATTACACACATCCATGCCCGAGGCAGGATTCGAACCTGCGACCGTAGCGGTCACGCGGTTCCAGACTGTAGCGCCTAGAACCGCTCGGCCAATCCGGCCGGCCGTAGGCATAGCATTATAGCTCAGGGAGTGAAAGACGTGCGGTATCAGTACATACGTTCGTGCATGTCGCACGGATAGAGAGTCGATCTCCGAGGCCGTCAAGTACTTTGCACGTGCCACGGCGTAGAGGGAGTATCATGAGCACCTTAATGCAAGGAAAACTGCCACGTTAATTTGCCGTGGGTAACAACATGTTGACAGGCGTAGATATGCACAATCGAGGATTGTTAAAGCTGAGACGAGTTACACCACAGAAAACAGCCTCCAGTTCAATGCAGGACAACGACGACCAGTATAACACATAATTCAGGTGTACTTTGAGAAGGATCTTGGACAATTCGACCACAATGGCATGTATTTCAAGTCAGTAGATGATAATATTTTAGCCGGCCGCTGTGGGCGAGCGGTTCTAGGCGCTTCAGTCCGGAACCGCGCTGCTGCTACGGTCGCCGGTTGGAATCCTACCTCGGGCATTGACGTGTGTGATGTCCTTAGGTTAGTTAGGTTTAATTAGTTCTAAGTTGTAAGGGACTGATGATCTCAGAAGTTAAGTCGCATATTGCTCAGAGCCATTTGAACCAATCTGTTCGCAACGCAGTTGGCAGACAGTGTACACATATACCAATGTATATACACATAGAGTTATATCTCTTTAGATACATAGATCAGGAGGTATGGCGTCATAAACATCTAGCCGTGTGAAACATTAGCTTCTGCTGAAAACCGAGCGCAGATTACTCCGAGTACAGTCATCAACTGTTTCTTAATAAGAGCACTTAGCGGACTTGTAATGAGACATTACGACGCAGAGAGAGACAATCATTTAAATTTTGCGCCAAAGATTAAATTGAGAGGAATGTAGAATATAATCTCTGTAATGTTCACATTTGATTCTCTTTTGCTTCATACTCCAAGAGGGAGTTAAGATACACTCTCTCTTATTACCTTGCAGGGGATGGACGTAATTTTTGGTGTGTGCTGAATGGCAGCCATCTTGTTAGTATTTATGATCTGTGTGACGAGCATAGCAAGTCTTATTGTCTTGTGAATAAAAAATAGTTAAATGTATCTAAGTTTTACGAGAATTGTTTAAAGCGACGTAGCATTGTATTCCTTTGTTTTCACCGTCTTCGTGAAGGAAACCGATGCCGACTTAGGAAGATACGCACGGTCAACAAGGAGAAGAACATCGATAGCGACTAATGAATTAATATTGTGGCAGAAGGACTAATTCTACGTTTAAGGCGAGAACTCTGAATAAATCAACAATGACGTAGAATTCAAAAACATTATTAATCGGAATTTTAAATTACATTACGCAGCACTGAATTTGTACGCATTCAAGCCGGTCAATGCAGTCCGTAAAAAAGCGTTTCAAAAATTCTAAAGTTAAAGTTCCATATCCATATTTTTTTTCCTTTCAGAAAAACAATATTTTTTTTTATTTATTTCGCCACAGACGCCAATAAATTTAAAGCATAATTTCAAACATTTCGAAAACTTTATTCTGACTTACATCGTGCTTAAAGTGATACGTTTAACACAATAACTCATTTGTAAAGTAATCAGACCACTGAAGCTGCTTTATACATGGGAGCTCGATTCTTTAAAGAACCGCGTGTTTACTGGTGTATCCAGAACAGGAATGCCCAGTTGTTGCTCTCGCAGCCATATTGCCTGTGCCGACAAATGTGTTATAATGCCCGGTTTCGTTTCTGTTTTACATTTAAACTCAAGCACAAATTGGTGCAGCTGAGAAAGGATTGTTGTGCAGGCGCACATAATTCACGACCACGAATCTGAGCCACCCCTCTCCCTCGCAGCCTCCTCCTCCCCCCCCCCCCCCCCTGCCCCGCTCCCCACGAATCCCGGTTTTGTCGGAATTGTGTTTTTCGCTTGAAGACATTCCAGATGGGCTTAGCATGGCAAAGGGCATCCTGATAAAATATGTGCCAATATATTCTAAACACACAGATAGTTTCCGTAATGGCCAGGATCCCAATCTTTATATTGGTCAGTAAGTACTCAAAATTTTGGTTGTACTTGATTCCCAGTTTAATTTTTAACTACCTGCTGATCGCAGTTCTATCGCCAAACTGGATAGCTATGACCATGCACATACAAAGTCAGGTCACATACTGCTTCAAAATGGACAACGACAAGGAGAAGATAAAAACACCATAATAGTTAGAAATTGTTTATCGCCAGAATAAATGAAAAACTTTAATTTATATTCTTGAAAAATAGCCTAAAATTACCATTAATATTGAAACGTTGTTTATTCTAACCAAGCACTTGTCTTTTGCCTTTACAGATGGTCTACAGATCGTCAACACCGAAGTCTATCTTTTTCGAAGCTTCACCAGAAAATGTTAATAAGAACCACCGCAGTTTAGGCTAAAAGCTATTGAAACAGTCATATAATATATTATATGAAACTCACACCGGAAGTTCACGGTCCTTGTGACTATTTCTCACAAAGTGGCAGAAATGTGCAAGTGTCATGACTTAGCCGGCCAGTGTGGCCGAGCGGTTCTGGGCGCTACAGTCTGGAACCGGCCGACCGCTACGGTCGCAAGTTCGAATCCTGCCTCGGGCATGGATGTGTGTGATGTCCTTAGGTTAGCTAGGTTTAAGTAGTTCTACGTTCTAGGGGACTGAAGACCTCAGAAGTTAAGTCCCATAGTGCTCAGACCCATTTGAACCATTTGTTATGACTCAGAAATGTCTAGATGATCAAGATTACTATTACAATAGATCATCACTTTTCCGTTACACGTAAACTGTGTATCTGTCATGCTTAATCAGTCATATCTGTACGTTAAGTAAAGCAGTCAAGCTGTTTAGGGAGTAGGCGTCTTTAAGATGCACTATCACGGGCAGTGTATTGTATTCATTTCCGATTGGCTGTGTAAGAGAGAACAGAGGCGCCTGTGCAGCTAAAGAAACACCAAGCATGTACACCAAGTTTGCCGTTTATAGGGTGCGTCGCGTATATGTATACATTGCAAATTAATGTACATAGTTGCACGTTTCGTGGAACAGTTTTCTGTAATTTTGTGTCACCTTGTCAATTACACGTGTAATAGATCTCCACGTTACTGTGAACTGTTTTATTCGTTTTACGTCGCCACTTTATTGTAAACGGTGTTATTCATTTTACTACCTGCGCTCAATAGAAAGTTTCTTGACACCCTAAATCAATTTTTAAAAGGTGCCCACTGCCGTCTAGCCCATTTCTTCCTTATGATTAATATAGCGTCTACGGTGAGCAATCAACGAGACAGCGACCACGCACCGCCTAATGCCGCGAAGTATATCGTATGAGGTTTCGAGGGGATGGTGTTAGTAATTAGAACTTCGCGACATGTACCTGAAACGAATACGGCCACCTGCGACGTGATCTGTAGAACTGTTGCAAGCAGACTTACTTTCATGTGCCCGGCAGTGATGTCATACGTGGCAGTTTTACAGAAACTGGTTAACAGTTTCAAAAAATTAAACCTGGACACTTCGAAGACTTGTAATTACGACCGATCCACTGAAAATTTAAGAGACTTAGGGATTTCGCCCCAGATGAGGCCCGAATTAATCAGTAGTCGAACACTACTGATTTCGAGGAAGAAACATAACCATGGACAAAGGCTTCTGAGATAGTTTTTTCGCATTGAAAGATGATGTCCAATGCTGTTTCGAAATCCCTGGGTGCTATTCTCGTGGATTACTCGGAAAGTGGGAGAATCATAGGCGGTCTCTAGAATCATGCTTTACTGGATCGTTTCCCGAAGGAGTTAACTGAGATACAACAGAGATAGAAATCTTGTTCTCTCTATTGTACGAAACGCAAAGTTTTCATTATCACCTCTAAAAAAGTAGTTGCGGTTCCTTTTCTTTCAGGTGTAAGTCTGTAGTTCTGGCGAACATAGATATTTAAAAAAATTTCGGTACATGCACAGTGAAAGGTCACTGTTGGATTCCTTTCATGCTAATTTCTTAAACCTGTTCTCATTTACGGCATAAATTCCTCTTCTAAATTTACTTTGGTGTTTCTGACTATCTTGGAGGAGACTGAGCAGTGGAACGTGTTACTTTTACACATAAACAAGAGCGATCTGTCACACTACTACACCTTAAAACATAGTTTATATGTAATTCATGTCACACAGTCTCATACGGAACCTACATTCGCTTTCTTTTATATACTGTATATGATAAGATACTGTCATCTCCCTTCCCGTCTGTGTGAAAGGATGAATGAGCAAATGTATCTCTAGTTGCATGCTTGATGGTAGCAGACAAGCCTGTCTGCTAGAGAACAGTAGGATCAACGTCGGAACAAGTAGCTACGCTTTCTAAAAGCAGAGAGGTTTCTATTCTTAGTATGGTCCTGTCCATCCCTTGTCATGTTGGTATAGGAAGCTGCCTCTCTGCTCACTTCCGTTTCTATCTGTTAAGCACCCTCGGTAGGGGCCCAGGCAGTCTGTCCGCGGCGAGCGTCTGAAGTGGTAAGATCTCCGGCTAAGCGCGTCTCTGCTAAGTCCGTAGGACAATGGATTTCTTAAGTTCAGCCTAACTGAAAATTAAATCACCTTTATTTCAGGTTTAGATCTAAAATATCTAATGTTATCTTAAATTGCAAGGCAGTGTAATTCGAGTGTGAAGTTCAGAATATCTTCCAGTAGTTGCTATGTCACTACTTTGTGAGTAAGGTGGAACCACGTGTTTGATTATCCGTAACTCTAAGATCATCAATCTTAAATGCGAATGTGCGTGAGATTATACCGTCTCGTCTTGACAATATTTTTCAATATAGCAACTTTTCTTTATGTTCAACCCACGTGGGGTGTACTTTGTGAGACCAGTACCACGTGCTTATACAATTGTTTGACCCATCAGGTTAATAGTAAGACGATGGTAACCAGTTCGAGGTTTCTCTTCTGTAAATTGCGTTTCGATGTAATTTATTTTAATTATCAAAATTATTGTGGGATTACACTCTTTGTGTAAACCAAGTTGACCACGTGAAGCATGTGGTGTAATCATCAAAGTAGCCCTCAGCTATTCTTTTCGGGAAGATTTCACAGAGAGTTAGTATGAATTTAGTATACCAGTGTGTGGTAATTTCATGACGGACAGGATTGCGCTACGAACGTAACTTCTTTGGGTGAAAATTGAATCGTTTGGTTGTGGTTAATTTCCTCTTGCATATGTTTCAACGTTCTTCGTGTGTTATTTTATGAATGCAGTGTTGTATGCAGTCTCCCAATCTTGGCTCCATATTTGATGTGTTGCGTAAGGTTACAAGCTCACATTTTCACAATCCTAAATAAGGCACCAGTTTAGTTATGAATCAAGTTTAATATGCTGAAATTTTAACGGAACAATGATCAATGTTAAAATAAATTTCCAAATATAAAATGATTTTTTTGTTTTTATTTAGATTCTCTTATATATATATATATATATATATATATATATATATATATATATATATATATATATATATATATCACCGGTTTTCGTAAGATGACTATTAAAAGATTATAATTAATGTTAGTCTGGTTGGGAATTTGGTAAGCTAGACTGGAGACCTGGTGAAACAGTTGCTCAGTAATGCAAGGTTAACTTCCCCAGAAAGCTCACGGCTTTTAACCCGCTTTTATTGTCTTGAATATCAGCACCGCTTTCAGAACAAATTAATGCATCAACATTACAACAGTTATTATTACACATTACCGATTTCTACCGTCTCAAATGGCAATCTTCGGATCCAGCTGTTGCCCAGGAGAACTAGGAGAAAAAAGTGAGGTCGCATCGTTGTCCTGTGCAGCAAATGGGTACGAAGATGGCCGTTTCAGACAGTCGAAATCTGTAATCTGTAATGATAACTGTTTTTGTGTCGGAAGAAAAAAGATATTTTAACCACTTTAGTAATCACCGTCGTTTCCTGACTATATGTAAGATTGATGTCGTACTTGATGAAACACCTAGATATCCTCGTGTCACAATAAGAATGACGGTTATTGCTGAAACTACGGTTTACTGTTATATCGTTTTTCTTTTTACGACAGGTCAACGGGAATGTTAAAGCCGCTCAGAATAATGGGTTTCTGAAAAACCGATTTTCGGTTGTTTGTTCCTGTTCTTTCCTGCAATAAACGTAGAAATCGAAAAAAAGAATGAAAAATTTTGACTCCCTCAGTTTCAAGTTACATGGAATCAAAATATTGAATTAAATAGGCAAAGAAAAGAAAAATTAATCTGTTCACCATTCTCTGTTCTTCTTTTAAAGTTGTAAGTGATTGAATACTACAAAAAGTCTATCTCCAATTGATTCTAATTTTTTGAAACTCTGCCGCATTGTAAGCGGGGATCATTCCACTATCTGGGCATTACAAATAGTCAGCGCTAAGGGGTAAAAACCGAGGTTGAAGAACTCTATTTTTCGTGTTAATTTGCCAGTTTTCAAGCGCTACAGGCAGATAAAGGTGTGTTATGTAGACACAGACAGCAGATCAGCAGCTTTCTATTTTTATTGTGATTATGAACCAACTGGAAACTTTTTAAGTTTTCTCCTCATATTACGTCACAAGTTCGTTGGAGGTGGTCCCGTTTTTAATCTTTTGCAGCAAATGGAGCATTCCACTTCATTGATGCCGCACATCGTTAAATACTTTCAGACTGCCACCCTGTAATCCAACTGATGTCCAACGACAACAGAGAGAAACTACCACATAGACCAAGTGGGGCAAGTCATTCACATTGCATGTGCACATCTATCATGTAAAAGGGCCACGCCACATGGTGACAGGTACATTATTGTCTCAGCAACGCTGTACCAATTTCTATGCCACGTGATTCTTGCTCATTTCTATCGACAGTATTATTAAAATACCACTGATCGATTTTCTCATTTTCTATAATAACGCAATATAAGAAGCAATGCAAATATTACAAGTAAAAATTACTCGTTTTTTAAAAAAGGTTTATTTCAATATGAAAAATTTAGCACTGCTGCTGCGGCTAATTGATATTTCGGTTTACTTGTTTTGCAAATCAAACTGCCTTTTCCTGCTGCTAATTATTTTATTTAATCCATACGCGTTTCGCCCTCTACTGCTTTAAGGCATCATCAGTGGGATCCATAATGATACAGCTTTGTTAGTTATAGATTATCAAACAGTTCACTTGGCGATTTTTTGTAAAAATGTAATTTCCTCACATCTGGTCTGGAGGTCGCACTACCACTTTTATCACTGTTCTATACTCATCTCTTCGTGTTTTCGCCACCCACACACTGTTCATCATGTTTCTCACTCTTTTTTGTGGTGGACTATCGTTCTTCTGTCACTCGATACAACTATTTCGTCGTACACTTATTTTGACAGCGTAAGTATTGTGACTCCATTACGTGTTTCATCGTCTTTGGTATGTTTACCAGTGTGTCGCCAACCTAGTGAAGTATATGTTCGTTACTAACTTCTGTTTATGCTGTTTATATCGTTTGTGTGCGCATGAGTGAGAGAGAGAGGGGGGGGGGGGGATAGAGCCGATTTTTTTTGTTTTTGGAGGGGGGGAGGGAGCAGGAGTGGCGGCGGTTATTACATTGAACACTATTTTTATATTTATCCGTTTTGCGAACATTATTCTATTATTTTATCTATTACTGTAAATAATGAATTGCTTGGCATGTGTACTTGGTCGTTCAACAGGATTTTCCCCTCTGCTTTGGTTTTACGTATGTGGTAATTTTCTTGCATGGTCAGAAGGTGCTTTTTATTGTTGATTCTTGATTATGTGAGGAAACGCAGATCATCAAATCGTAAGTAATTACATTTTTACAAAAAATCACGAAGTGAACTGTTTGATAATCTATGACTAACAAAACTGTATCATTATAGATCCCACGATGCCTTAAAACAGTAGAAGGCGAAACGCGTATGGATTAAATAAAATAATTAGCAGCAGGAAAAGGCAGTTTGATTTGCAAAACAAGTATATATATGCTTGCTGCGGAGGATGGCCACACAAACAAACTTGATATTTCGGTTTCTTTATGCGGCTGTTAGTAAAGAAGAGTAATACTTGTTATAACCGAAAACAAACAAATACCAACAAGTACCAGTTATTCATAACTAAAATTGCGCTTACGTCTTAACCTGTCGGTTTTCCCCTTACCTATCTCACAATAATGTGTCATGAGGCTACACGAGCTGAAACAAAATGATACAGCCCATCTCCGCTTCACCAATGGGCTACGATATTTTATTTTGCCTGCTTAGGTGAGGAGGTATAGTACTGCGTCGCGTGTTATTCTGTGTGCACCCTCACAGCGCACGTGTATCTGCAATCAAATAAAAATTAATTACGTAACTTTATTTTTTACGAGGTATGAGTGCACTTAGTATCGTTATCGAAGGAGGCTATATTGAGAAGTGACATTTGTCATTACCAAAATGAGAGCTCTTTATGGCTTGTGGCCTGTGTACTGAACTTGTGCGTCTACACTTGCAATGACGAAAGTCACACATGCTAGGTTTTAAACAAATAATCCGTTCGCGTCCATGTAGACGCACCGCAGGCAGAACCCGCGCCCAGTGCCAGACGCCTCCGGTCGAGGACAAGGGGGGAAAAAATGATGCGGCGATACGTCACCGCGACTGGTGGCAGCTTGAGGAGGGGTGGGGAATCATTTTTGAAGCGCGGTGGCAGAGGGAAGCGTTTAGCCGACACAGTATCCGGCAGATAAATAGCGCTGCGCCGCGCGTATAAAAACACGGCCGGCCGCCGAACGCGCGGTAGCTGCTCGCGCTGCGGCTCCAGTTTATGGCCACGTGTTTCAACTCTGTACGCGGTCGCAATTAATATTTCCTCCCTCCCTCCTTCACTGCCTGCCCCTCCCCCAGTCGGCGACGCCATATTTATGTTGGTGACGGGAGGCCAGCTGCGGCGGCGCCTCTGGAATCCGACCCCACTTCCCTCCGCCCGCAAGTTTACCCCCGCCCCAAAAGCGTCCAGGACGGCCCTCACGGGGCGCCTACAGTGGTTCCCAACGGGCGAATTATATACCGTCACCGAATCTATTTATCACCGTAGGCCTCGTTTATCTCGCAGCCGCTCTGTTTTTTTCCTCCTCGGCCCTGTTTGCTTTAGAGACGGCTGCTCGCCTGCTCACAACCGCGTTTCCAGATTTCTGCGGCTGCGCGTTAATTAGTCAGCGCCGGCCGCGCTTGTGTGGTGCACAGACCTGATGACGTGCTCGGGGCTGATGTGAGCTCGTGACTTCTGGACTGTTTCCCTGGAACGCACTTTAATACTGCTACACTACGTGTATGAACTAACAAACTCTCTTCACTACGTTCCCCTAAATTACAGAGTGAACGAGTTACTGATCAACAATATTAGATCCCAGAAGTAGATTGTTTTTTGGTGTATCAGACAATTCATGTTTCCACAGTGAATTTGTCTCCCTACGAAGTCTTCGCCGATATCAAACATCCTTGCAAATTAAAACTGTGTGCGAGATCGGCAGTCAACTGCAGCAATTTTTCTTTTATGGGCAAGTGCTCTACCGACATCTACCTTAGCACTATGCACGACCCATCCCCACAGGCTGCTCGTGATTAGCCGAGCGGTCTTAGGCGCTACAGTCATGGACAGTGCGGCTGGTCCCGGCGGAGGTTCTCTGCAAATGGGCTCTCATTAAACTTTGACAAAACACAGTATATACAGTTCCACACAGTAAATGGAATGACACCATTAATAAATGTAGACTTCGAAGAGAAATCGATAGCTAAGGTAGAATATTCAAAATTTCTAGGTGTATGCATTGATGAGGGGTAGAACTGGAGAAAACACACTGAGGATCTGCTGAAACGTTTGAGTTTGTAAGGTGTATGCTTCGCCGGCGATGGGCGAGGCGTGACAGAATCTCTGACCAGAGAGTAGTTTATTGTTAGTTGTTGCTTGTCGCGTGTCTGCGCTTGACTGCGCGAGTCGACAGTAGAAGTCAGTCTGGTATAGTAGCGAGTCGGATACAGTAGGAGCCGGTCTGTGTGTAGTAGCGATTCGGAGTCTGCAGTAGTTAGTCGGATACAGTAGTAGTCGGTCGGCTTTAGTAGCGAGTGGACAGTAGCAGTCTGCGGGAGTCGGCATGCGTCGGCGGTGTGCTCTGCTCGCGACTCTGGTCAGTATTCTGGACGATGAGTATTATTGTAGAAGGTAAAGAAGCAGCATTGCGCATATTTAATAATTTATGTTAATTGTAATTAATTTGTTCAAAAAATGCCCCAATAATAATTTTTTATAAAGTAACTGTTTTAAAGAAAAACATTCATTTTAATTTAAAGAACATTTTTAATGGATCATCACTCCTTTCAATAATCCAAAAAAAAAAAATTATATATACGACAGCATTGCACGAAGCTGTGTCGAACAATGTATAAGTAAGAGCAGATATAAGTGCAGTTTTATTGAGGTAAGAATTTTTGCTTGTTTTATTCAGAATACAGGGCCGAAGGTCAGCGCTGCTGTCCTTATAAAATTTACCAGACATTATTATTTCTGTTAGGAAGTTACATTTCCTATATGGTTCATTATTTAATCAATATTATTGTGTGGGTTTATGGTCAATTTCCATTCCTTAATTTTTGTGGGGAGGTTACGCTTGGTCCCATTTCACATTTTTGCATTTTCATTCTTTGATTTTGCGGGGAGGTTACACTTGGCGACATCCGGCCAGGATCGTATTTCTTTGGGAATCTTCTGATAAGTAGTCATATATCTGCTCTTAATTACTTAATGTAACTAGCATTTGGCGCAACGCATTTACTAATTTGTCACTCTTTCTTCCACAGATCATTGGCAATTTGTTGCTCTTTGTTATAATTGTGTTTGTTGCATTTTTGCATTGTGTTTGTTTCATTTGTGAATAATTTTGATTTTTTGATTTGTGAAAAATGCCACGAAAAACTGTTAACAGTACATCGCGATGTATAATGAGTGAAATAGCCGACTTAAATAACTTGACTGATAGTACTTGCGACACTCAGTGTAATAATCACAGCCCGCATCTCGTGGTCGTGCGGTAGCGTTCTCGCTTCCCACGCGCGGGTTCCCGGGTTCGATTCCCGGCGGGGTCAGGGATTTTCTCTGCCTCGTGATGGCTGGGTGTTGTGTGCTGTCCTTAGGTTAGTTAGGTTTAAGTAGTTCTAAGTTCTAGGGGACTTATGACCACAGCAGTTGAGCCCCATAGTGCTCAGAGCCATTTGAACCATTTGTAATAATGACAGTTCCCCATTTACAGACAATCAGTGCGGAGTGACCACTAGTAATGATTTTTATCGTAGTGATGAACAAACGAATTCGATTGTGTCCTCTGTTAATTTAACGACAATTGATGACGCGGGACGTTCTGTTACAATGAACGCTGCCCAGCTTGACACACCCTGTTTGCAAAATTTACGTGACGAACAGACAAATTTTTCTAACGAAAATGAACAGTGTAATCAGAGTACGACAGATTTATTTAATTCCGATTTAGGGACTAACAGTGCACATCCGATTGGCAAACATTTGCAAGAGTCACAGAATAACCAAATGGTTACACAAAACGTGACAATTGCAGGTACACCATCACACAGTGCAGAGAATAGAACCGATGATCTTGGGTGGGGTAAAGTTATGGCATATTTGCTACAAATGAATAAACAACTTAATAAAAAAATAGACAACAGTTTCAAACAAGTTAGTGAAAAATTCGATAAACTTAATGAATCGTGCAAACAATTAAATGAAACTTTCAAACAGTGGAATGAAAATTTCGACAACCATTTCAAACAACTTAATGAACAATTTAATGAAAGTTTCAAACTGTCGAATGAAAAACATGACAACCATAACGAACGGAACAAACAACTTAGTGAACAGATTACAGCCGTTACCGTGCAACGTGATGATACTAGAGAACAATTACTTGAGGATACTAATTGTGCTACGAACAATATTGAAGAAACTAGATCTGTTGCACAAGAATTAAATAATACACATACAGCGACAACAGAATCACTTAGAGACGAAATTAGTGCGATCACTGAACAATGTAGAGAAAACGCAACACAGATACGCGACGAATTTAATTTAAAGTCACCAGAACTTTCACACACTGTGGATACGGAAATCGATAAGAAATGTGAACAACAGAACAACCAAATTGACGAACGTTTTAAAGTGACAGAAATGAAAAATGTTTCACTCACTAACACGTCACGGCATACGGCACTTTCCGATCATTTGTCACAGTCACACAGCCAGTATAGCTTAAGCAATTTACAGAGACTACGCGACTTAAAATCCGAAAAGCTACGGGAGTTAAAATCCGAAAAGACACAGATAAACACATTCTTATGCAATCGTGAACCTGTTCACACATTCAGTGACGATAACGTTGATTATAAGCAATTTTTATCCGTAAGAAAATCTAAGGTATTAGAAAATGACAGAGCACAGGTACACGCATTGAACTGGATACGTCGATTTATTTTTGTACTTTCACCGCCATTACCTGTAATGCAGAAACTACAATTAGCATGGATACAGCAATTTATTTTTGAATTTTCACCGGCACTGCCTGTAATGCAAAATCTAAAATTTATCTGCAGCGCGTAATTTACCTCAGGGGATTCATTACGCTTTGATGAATATGTGCCGTAGCGTGCACAGGGCCCCGAGCCGTAGTAGTGCTGTTTCATCCTTAGTTTTCTGCACTGCTGCCTTCTCTTCTACTATCCTTTATATCTATTAAAACAGCTCTTCAACTATTGCTCTACCTAGAATTAAGAATGAATAATGAAAACCCGATGTGACTATTTTTTACTGAAAATGACAGTTCTCTTTAGACACTCCCGAAATGACAACTATCGCCGTAACTTTAAGAACAGACAATTTTAATTATCAGTATCGTCAAAATTATCAGCAACAGGAACCACGTTTTGGTAACAATAGAGGTTTTTCCCAACAACAGTAACAAAACCAACCGGTTAGCATACCTAACCAACAATGTAATGTACAAGGTCAACCAAGCTTTAATGTTTCGCCGCGTACGCGTATAGCGTCAGCTCCAACAAATAGTAACGTACAGCAACAAGGAAATAACTAAGTACAGAAAACACACTATTTCAATTCTTATCGCAATGCACTGTATAGAAATGACTATCATGACAGAGATAAAAATAATGAGCACAATTTTCAGCGTACGTTTAATAACAGTCGGTCTTATCAGCAGCAAGAACATCCGCCGCAACATATAATCATCCTCCCGAAAATAATGACACGTCAGATAGAATTTGACTAGATACAGTACAGGTTTCATATTCCAGTAACGCAAGCAATAATTTTGACACGCAGAATCTTGTTCACGAGAATATTATTTGAAACATGCTTTGTTGAATTCACCACTTTTATCGCACCCAGATCTTACCAGAAATTTTTCTATTGCCACCGACAGTCCTAACACCGCTTTAGGCGCACATATTTTTCAGGAAATTGAAGAAGATGGTTGTACAGTAATTAAAAACATCGCTTTTGCAAGTCGCATTCTGTCACCTGCTGAACGAAATTATTCTGTTACAGAACTTGAAACATTATGTGTTGTATGGGCTTTTACCAGATTTCGGCATTTTCTTTATGGAAGACATACCGCCGTTTACACAGACCATAGAGCTATACAGTTTTTACTTTCCGCTAAATTTACACACTACAGATTAAGTAGATGGAAACTTTATTTACAGGAATTTAATTTTTCAATTGTTCACATTCCCGGTACACAAAATATTGTAGCAGATGCACTATCCCGTTCTCTCAGCAACAATTAGCAAGATATCGCAACCAACTTCTGCAAAGCAAATTTCAGCGTCATGTACATTCAACAAGTTGCATTTGAAAATTTCATTTCGTCGTCATTACAAGACATAGCACAAGAGCAGAGTAAAGACAACGTATGGAAAGAAATTAAACACCTTTGGCAAGATAGGAATAATGTTACCATTAGAAATAATTACACTGTACGCAATTACATTCTGTTTCGCCGCTCTCATCCTGACAGCAACAATTGGTTATTATGCGTTCCTGACGAACTTGTTAACAAATTAATCTGGTATACTCATTTAAGTTACGCACATTACGGAGCCAGAAAATGTTTTTTTATACTGAGACAGAACTGTTATTTTACCAACATGTAGAAACGTATACGACGAGTTTTAGCGTCATGTAAAATCTGCCAGAAAGCTAAATCAGACACGACTTCAAATATTCCTCCATTACATCCCATTGTACCTGTTAAATTAAGACACATGGCCGCTGTAGACATTTTTGGTCCGATTCCCAGAACTAATAGAGGTTTTTGCTACATCTTTGTCGCTGTTGAACTCACTTCGAAATTTGTTACCTTCACTCCGTTACGCAAAGCTACTGCTAAAACTGTTTCGAAAGCATTTGTAAAACATTTTTTATTTCATGTAGGGCATGTGTTGAAAGTAATTTCCGACAGTGGACCACAGTTTCGATCTGCTATATGGACACGTATGTTACGAGCTAGAAACATTTCTCCGATCTATATATCCAGGTACCATGCTTCTTCGAACCCTTGTGAACGATTAATGAAAGAAATTGGTAAACTGTGTAGAATTTACTGCCATAAAAAACATATTGATTGGGACACACACATAATCTCATTCCAGGATGTAATTAATTCCATACCAAATGAATCTACTATGCTATCTCCGTCTGTTATACTGAAAAATGTTGATCCATCTAACAAAATTAAAGAATTAGTAACATTTCCTACATCTCGTCGACTACGTCACCATGAAATAATAGACATTGCGCTGAACAACATCAAACGTGCCGCAGAGCGCCGGAGAAGACAGCAAAAACAGGTTTGTACACGCCGTGACTTTCACATTGGACAGAAGATATTAGTACGTACACACTATTTATCCAATAGAGGAAAAGGTAGGTGCAGTAAATTTGAACTTCTATACGCAGGTCCAAATCGGATTCGCAGCATTCCTCACCCCAATGTAGTACACGTCGAAACTTTGAGAACCAGAAAAACCAAAGGGAACCACCACATATCCAACATCAAACCTTTTATTGAATGAACATACTTTATGATTTATCACACTGTAATGCCATTTCCTAATTTTTATGACCACTTATGCAATTATATTCACATGAACACTTACTGATAATTATCGCATTTTTTCTTGACAAGTGCCCGGCAAGGTAAGGTTAGCAGGTCGCTCTTCTTGTCGTTACACATCAGACCGTGCATATTTTTCCAGATGAACTTACACATTTTATGACCAATTATGCAATTATATTTATGTGACTACTTACTGATGATTATCGTATTTTTTTCTTGGCAAGTGCCCGGCAAGGTAAGGTTAGCAGGTCGCTCTTCTTGTCGTTATACACCCTAGACCGTGCATATTTTCCATTTTTTATGTATATATGATTGTTTTCCTGTTTTGTTTGTATGCACTATGAAATATTTAAGATGTAACAAACACTAGTTGACTTTGACATTTTGCCATATGATATCTAAACATCGTGACTGTTTTTCATTTTTGTTGCTGCTACATTGTGATACACTGTGTACATTTTTTGCTTCTGAACACTGTCGATGTTTTTGACATATTACGTTTTCTGTCATGCTATGCTGTATGCTCAATTATGTTACTATAAACCAGTTTTTATCTAACGAGTATATGAATTAAATGCAAGACACTAATCTTTGTTCATCATTTTCAGAAAGAAATAACGTGTAAACGAAATAAATTAAACAGAAATGGGAATTTCACCTTTGGAATGAACGAAAGAGGATGCAATACCTCGTGATGAAGAGTAAATGGATCAGAATTAACAAGCATTAACAAGAATATACTATACACATCGTAGAATAGCAGTCTTAACTAATTTTTTCTTTCAGAATACGAGGCGATTGATGCAGGCTGTCAGACAGAACTACACATCTTAGTTTTAGTGATGAAATATGCTAGAAATAAGGAATAGTTGTATAATGAATAATGAAGTGCCTTTTTTGCAGATGACAATGAATGGTGATGAATAATGATGAAGAATGTGCTACTATGGATAATGAAGTTTTTCTTGACAGGTGATGATAATAATGGAGTTATGATGATATGGATAATGAAGTTTTTTCTTTGCAGATGAAAATAATGATGAAGTTTGTATATTTACTGTTAGTTAAGAGATGCTATGTAGTTATTTAAGTATTTGTTGCAGTTCTTTTGACAGTATGTCTTATATCGCATGGTATGATGACTGAAGGTTTTGGAAAGGACAGCTAGAGAACATATATATATTTTTATACACATTTCACTACCTGTTAATTCGAAGTTCACTACTTTTCAGCATAATATGCGTTTCTTCTTTCAGTTTAATAATTCATTTTGTATATTTTGCAGGAGAAATTATTCATGAAATTAATGTGCTATAAGCAGTTGTTTATTAAACCTATGTCGTTTATGAATGTGATCACATATACTCTACTTGTTTCATTACCTTGCTACAGCTGACTCATGACGAATGACGTTACACATCTTCATTTGCAGCAATAGCTCAAAAGCAAACAAAGGAATTACCAGTCCCAAATAATGCTACTAGTTTAAGAGAGTTCTGAGTAATACTGATCAGCTCTGAATAGTATGTCACTTCAATAATATCTTCTGAATAATGCATAAAAAAATGCTTTATAACTGGCCAATGAAAGCCATTGATTATTGTAATAAGATGACCTATGATGCCAATGATTACTATAATTAGATTAATTGTGTATAAATGCTGTGCCAATAATTAACTCATTTTGAATACTGACTTCTGAAACATACAAAAAAAAAAAGAATGCTTTGTATCTGGCCAATGAATGCCATTGATTATTGTAATAAGATGACCTATGATGCCAATGATTACAATAATTAAGTGAATTATGTTAATACTATGCCATTTATTAGCTTCTGTTTTGAATGATGACTTCTGATGGTTTGTAACTGGGCAATGAGTGCCAATAATTACTATATTTAGATCATTTATGAACATTATTCTGTAATACTACATATATGGTACAGAAATGTTCAGTAACTGGGCGATGAGTGCCACCAATTACTCAAATCAGTTGTTAGACTAATGTAATTCTCAATGAAGACTACTATATGACTTAATGTCCTTCACCTTCTGACCTAATTACCAGAAATTACTGCAATATCCGTTTGTCCTGTCTATCCTCATGATCATGGAGCACTATATTTGGTTTTTGCACTAATTCTGCGTTGGTGTACTTTACAAAAACATGGTGTTAACACGACATGCTGTCCACCACCTCGAGCGATGGAGATGATATTATGGTCCCGCTGTTGGCATGACATGCTGTCCACCACCTTGAGTGATGGAGATGTTATTATGGTTCCACTGTTTGGTGTACCTAATGTACTACCAAAATGATAACATGGAATAGTACTACGACATTTCAGTGTCTTGGCTACACTGATTAATACTTCAAAGGAAAAGAACTTCAGATTGTCTCACTTGGTGTTGTGCTTCTGTAGAAAGATATGGACTTTCAGTGCAGCTGCGTGCAAACTAAAGTGCTACAACCATGACGCAATCCTTCCCATTCCTTTCCTAACTCTTGTAAAATGATAAAGACATATACAGTGCGTGTGCACTTCATTTCATTTGTTAACAAGATCAGTTGTCCTAAAAATACTAAAGACTTCTATAGTGCGTGTGCACTTTATTTCACTCCTTGATATGTTTATTTGTTGTAAAAATATTAGAGAGTTTTACAGTGCGTGTGCACTTTATGCCATTTGTACTCATTACATATACATTTTTGTGATTTGCTGATCTGTTTTGTACTACAGTGCGTGTGCACTTTCGTCATTTTGTTAACATGATTTGTATTCATTGCATTTTGTGATTTGCTGATATGTTCTGTACTCAGTGCATGGGCACTACATTTTATTTCATGTTCTGCACTTATATATATGTAAATATTTTGTGATTGTAAAGTTAATTAATTATGAAAAATTTGTTGCTCATGGCAAGTCCAATTGACTCACCATCGCTGCCAAATTTTTGCCCCCCCCCCCCCCCCCAGTGGAGGGTTATGTAAGGTGTATGCTTCGCCGGCGATGGGCGAGGCATGACAGAATCTCTGACCAGAGAGTAGTTTATTGTTAGTTGTTGCTTGTCGCGTGTCTGTGCTTGACTGCGCGAGTCGACAGTAGAAGTCAGTCTGGTATAGTAGCGAGTCGGATACAGTAGGAGCCGGTCTGGTGTAATAGCGATTCGGAGTCTGTAGTAGTTAGTCGGATACAGTAGTAGTCGGTCGGCTTTAGTAGCGAGTGGACAGTAGCAGTCTGCGGGAGTCGGCATGCGTCGGCGGTGTGCTCTGCTCGCGACTCTGGTCAGGATTCTGGACGATGAGTATTATTGTAGAAGGTAAAGAAGCAGCATTGCGCATATTTAATAATGTATGTTAATTGTAATTAATTTGTTCAAAAAATGCCCCAATAATAATTTTTTATAAAGTAACTGTTTTAAAGAAAAACATTCATTTTAATTTAAAGAACATTTGTAATGGATCATCACTCCTTTCAATAATCAAAAAAAAAAAGTAAGAGCAGATATAAGTGCAGTTTTATTGAGGTAAGAATTTTTGCTTGTTTTATTCAGAATACAGGGCCGAAGGTCAGCGCTGCTCCCCTTATAAAATTTACCAGACATTATTATTTCTGTTAGGAAGTTACATTTCCTATATGGTTCATTATTTAATCAATATTATTGTGTGGGTTTATGGTCAATTTCCATTCCTTAATTTTTGTGGGGAGGTTACGCTTGGTCCCATTTCACATTTTTGCATTTTCATTCTTTGATTTTGCGGGGAGGTTACAAGTTCAACTACTTATGCTATTAGGGTCATTGCAAATTTTGGCGATATACATCTGAGTAAATTAGCTTACCATGCCTATTTTCATTCTCTGCTTTCGTATGGCATCATATCTGGGGTAACTCATCATTGAATAAAAGAGTGTTCATTGCACAAAAGCGTGTAATCAGAATAATTGCTGAAGCTCATCCAAGATCATCCTGCAGACACTTATTTAAAGAGATAGAAATCTTCACTGTAGCCTCACAGTATATATATTCACTTACGAAATTTGTTGTTAACAGTCCGAACGAATTCAAACGTAATAGCAGTGTACATGGCTAAAACACTAGGGGAAAGGTTGTTCTTCACTACTCAAGGTGAAATCTAACTTTAGCTCAGAAGGGGGTAAATTATGTTGCCACAAATGTCTATAGTCACTTACCTAATAGCGTCAGAAGTCTGACAGATAGCCATATAGCATTTAAAAGGAAATTAAAAGAATTTCTTAATGGCAACTTCTTCCAGACATTAGATGAATTTTTGGATATAGTAAGTGGGTAATTTCCCAACCGCCGATAAAAAAAAATTGTGTCATGTAATATTTTGTGTAATGTAATATCTTGTATAGACACCTTTTGTTAACCTGACACGTTCCACATCATTACGAAGTGTCGTATTCATGATCTGTGGAACAGGTACTAATCTAATCTAATCCCTCAGGCATGGGTGTGTGTGTTTGTCCTTAGGACAATTTAGGTTAAGTAGCGTGTAAGCTTAGGGACTGATGACCTTAGCAGTTAAGTCCCATAAGATTTCACACACATTTGAACATTTGAACATCCCCACAGCTTTACTTCCCCCAGTTTGTCAACTCCTATCTTCCAAACTTCACAGAGGTTTTACGTAAATAACTAGGGTTAAAGGAATGGAAAGAGAAAAAGGATGGGAAAGAGATAGGAAGGAAATAAATACTTCCAGCCGCACAGGGCATTGCGGAAATGCAACGACGAGAGTAGAAAATTTGAGCCGGACTGGGACTCCGTTTTCTAGAACGAGTGCCTTAAACGTCTCGTACTTCCGGACACGGTCTCCGTCAGACTCAAATTACCATCTTCCTGCTCGCCTTACGTCAACGATCCACACCCATCAACCCCATACTCGCAGAATTCTGAAACCCGTCAGGATTGCCGGCCGTTGTGGCCGAGCGGTTCTAGGCGCTTCAGTCTGAGACCGCGCCACCGCTACGGTCGCAGGTTCGAATTCTGCCTCGGGATGGATGTGTGTGATGTCCTTAGGTTAGATAGGTTTAAGTAGTTCTAAGTTCTAGGGGACTGATGACCTCAGATGTTAAGTCCCATAGTGCTCAGAGCCATTTGAACCAGCCCGTCAAGATTCAGATGTTGGTTGTGCATCCGCACTGTAACTTTTTCATCAAGCAACCGCCGCGCCCGTAGAACTATACAAATATGTGGCGTCCTGTTCTGTCGGATATGTCCAACAGAACAAACAAGAATCGCAAATATAATTTACAAAATTCCTTAACTTCTGGGACCAGTACACCTGAAAGAAATGATATCAATAACCTGGGAGACAGTTTCAATGATCCAGTCCAGATGCGTCACACGGCTTTAATCTGGCAGGAAGTTTCAGCTGACATATTCCAAAGAGTCAATTTCATGTTTGCAACATTCTTCGAGACGTATAATGCCAAACATTTATAATCTCTTAGTACACACTTCTTCTTCGTTACCGTTTGTCCTGCATGCTGACAGTGTCCGCTGTTTTGGCTCTGTGTGCCTAATCGGGATGTAGGCATGAGATTTTGAGATCTTTGTGCCGGGTGTCGGGTCATCACTGCCTATGTCGTCCGGTATTTGCCACTGTTGTTGTGTCTGTTTTAAGAACAGGCCCATACCACCGTAGACGTCTTTCTCAGTGTCAATCCAAATATCCACTTGTCTGATCAAAAGTATTTGAACACATATTAGCGGATATTAGTACGGGGCGTGTCCACCCTTCGCCTTTTTAACGGCTTGAACTCTGCTGGCGACATCTTCAACAAGGTGTTTCAGTGTCCGCAGAAATGACATCCCATTCTTGCCAAGAGCTGAGACTAGACAAGCTCGTGAAGATGGCCGCTGGGGTCACGAGCGACGTTGGTGTTTGTGACCTCCCATTTTCTAATCGGCCTACTACACTGCGATGTAATTGACCGTGATCGCGTATGCCTCATGAAATTTTACAGTGAGTAAGAATATCGTTACTGATGGAAAACAATACCGGTTAGTAGGACTAAAGTGTACAACAGAGCCTTCTGAAGCGAGAATGTAATCTAAATACTGATGATAATTTTGAAATGGGTGCAATTTAGTGCAATCGCTCACGAGCCACACAGGGTGGAAACGGGTATCACGTACTATTTTAAAACATAAATACTGATTATCATTATCAAATAAAAACATAATTAAACTGTGGCCAGCCTACTAGGGAAATGAATATCCGAAATCCTAAGAAAGATAATGGTAAAGAAAATTAAGCAAAAAATTCACTTCTCTACTACCAACTCTACGTAGTACTCATATTAATTACCGTCTGGAAAGAAATACGGTGGAGATAAGAACCAGCGAGAAAAACTCTCGTAAAGGTTTGAAAGTATGTCTAAAGTCGGTTACAAGTCACTATGTGCTCTCCTTCTCAAATACAGAATGAGTATTGTCTATTTTATCGATGCCTCTGGGACTCACGAATCTTCCTCGCCCTCCTCCCTTCCCCTCCATCACTTTGACAGGTAGGTGGTTCTTTCCAGACAGCAAGTGATTGGTGTAGCTAGTTTGTTTGAAATAGATACAGCGGTTTAGAATGAGATGTAGAAAATACCCACATACTGAGTGGTTGTAATTCAGTGCAGCTGCTCACGGAGGTCCAGTGAGGGCTCCAATTACCGTATGACAACGAAACTTGGTAGATATATTATTGCATTAATGCGGAACCGATTTATCCTGGAAAAAATTGGTTCCAATTTTGGGCACAGCATTTCACCGACATCTCTGGGACTCATATTGAACAAATTGTGTAGGTGCCAGTTGACAATAAAATCGACATAACACATTTCTCACTTGTTTGAACTTCCCTGCCCCCGCCAAATTCCTAATCCATAACATATGAACACATTTCTATACATTTCTCTTATAGCCTTAGCGCCAGATTTGCACATGGGGGGCAAAATTCGACATTTCCTGAGTAACCAAGTTACGCTGCCATACGATAAATATAGCCTACACTGGGCCACTATGAATAGCTGCATTTTAATTATAGCCAAGATTGGTTGGTTGGTTGGTTTCGGGGAAGGAGACCAGACAGCGAGGTCATCGGTCTCATCGGATTAGGGAAGGATGGGGAAGGAATTCGGCCGTGCCCTTTCAGAGGAACCTTCCCGGCATTTGCCTGGAGTGATTTAGGGAAAGCACGATAGCCAAGAGATAGCCTACTTTTATAGTATGTGTGGATAAAAATAAACAGACGATTCGCCCGAGTTACATGGACCTTCCTGAGGGCAATGACTGTTTAGCTGGTGATTGGGTTCTTCAATATGTCACTTTTCTAACGGTATCACAAAAAACTCTGCACCATGTTTGTTGGATTTTATTAGCCTTAAAGTAAAATTTTGTATTTTAAGAGAAAAAGAGTTGGATACGTGTCAGGCTATTTGTGGGTGGCATGGCTTGCTGGCAATTAGTAGCCTGATATGGATCAGCGACAGGCTTCTGAAGTGCTTGTTTTCCTGGTGTCAGTAGCGGAGAAACGACGCCAGTTGTGCAATCGCCATCGGTCTGCCCGGTTTCCGATGAGGCTGCTGATATGCGATCACACGCGGCCCGCCGTACCGAGATAACTGGAAGCATGGCGGCTGGGAACCTGTAGCCGTCCTCACAGTTGATGTTGCCAGGCTGATTCACGATTTCAACTTTCTCTCTTACTTTCCATGACCATATCCACAAATGTTTTCTTTCTTTTAGAAACTTCATAAGGTGCCCATAATTATGATGTTGCTCCGCTAGCGCTCATTCTCTACTCTGCGGGTGGTAATAGGCTTCTGGTTTCCTCAGTGTAGTGGGCGGCTGCACTGTATCTCGCGTGCATCTGCGCCACTGAGGGCTTTCATTGCGACCGTACCAATTCCTGGATCCTACGTCCTAGTCAGGTTTGATGCCTCCTCAGCGAAGTATCTTGCGTACTAGACCACTTCCGACCTTTGCGAAAGGTAAGCGCACAACCGACAGGTGTTCTTCTATTTTGTTTTCCTCATATTCACTTCCTACTGAACTTAGTAGGACTCCTCACCGTTTTACTGTCGTATCCTTTGGCTTGAAAAGAGTTATGCGGCTCCTTCTATTCGACTTTGTTTTTATTAGTGATGCGAAGGATTCGTGTGGTCGACGTGTGTAGGATGCAATACTTCTGAACCGGATGGGATCCGACGTGTAGATATCACCTGGTACCAGTCGAATTCCAGTAGGCCTTGTGTCCTACTTTGTTTCGTTCTACTGCGAACTAGACGTTCTTATCCAGGCTGTTAACATACTGATACAGTTTATGAAGCTCTGCTTTTCCAGGTGGCCTAATGACGAATGTGTCGTCAGCGTATAGCACTACTGCGCGGAGCTATGTGGCTCTGTATCATATTTAGCCCAAATTTACTTCCACTCTTTAAAAAGTCTACGTATTACTAAAACTATGTACCCACATACTGTTATCCAACTTAAACTCGAATGCTAGCCTTTGACTAAACAGAACCTAATCTGAACTGAACTCTAACTTGTCTGAATACAACGCGTTTTTATATTAAACGCGCAAATGAAGTAAAACGATTATGTGGCCATAATCAAAATTTTCACTTACCACGCGTCTTGAAACATTGTTGCAAATTTTTTTTGAAAGCACAACAGCCAACAACAAGCCGGCAGATGCTAATCTAGATTTCCGGTTTTAAGTAAAATTTTCAAACAACAAACAAACTCTTGCATAGGGTCATAGGCGTCACTGGATGCGGATACGGAGGGGCATGTGGTCAGCGCACCGCTCTCCCGGCTGTATGTCAGTTTCCGAGACCGGAGCTGGTTCTTGTCAAGCAAGTAGCTCCTCAGTTTGCCTCACAAGGGCGGAGTGCACCCCGCTTGCCAACACGGCTCGGCAGACCGGATGGTCATCCAACCAAGTGCTAGCCTAGCCCGACAGCGCTTAACTTCAGTGATCGGACGGGAACCGGTGTTACCACTGCGGCGAGGCCGTTGGCAGGATTACTCCTACTACCTTTCTTGAATATTTTTGTGACCTGTGCAACTTCCAGTCTTTGGGTACAGATCCTTCGTCAAGCAAGTGGTTGTATATGATTGTTAAGTGTGTAGTTCTTGCATCACCATATTCTGAAAAGAACCTAATTGGTTTTCAATCTGGGCCAGAAGATTTGCTTTTATTAAGTGATTTTCAAGCTGCTTCGCTGCTCCGAGGATATCTACTTCTAAGTTACTCATGTTCGCAGCTGTTCTGGATCTACCGAGCGAGGTGGCGCAGTGGTTAGCACACTGGACTCGCATTCGGGAGGACGACGGTTCAATCCCGCCTCCGGCCATCCTGATTTAGGTTTTCCGTGATTTCCCTAAATCGCTTCAGGCAAATGCCGGGATGGTTCCTTTGAAAGGGCACGGCCGATTTCCTTCCCCATCCTTCCCTCACCCGAGCTTGCGCTCCGTCTCTAATGACCTCGTTGTCGACGGGACGTTAAACACTAATCTCCTCCTCCTCCTCCTCCTGTTCTGGATCTGAATTCTGGAATATGCACTCCGTCTTCTTTGCTGAAGGAATTTCGGAAGGTTGCATTTAGTAACTTGCTTTAGCAGCACTTTCATCGGTAGTAGTTCCATTGCTATTGCTCAGAGAACGCGTTGATTGTGTCTTGCCGCTAGTATACTTTACATACATCCATAATTCTGTGGATTTTCAGCCAGGTTCCGAGACAAGGTTTCGTTGTAGTGACTGTTGTACTCATCTCGCACTGAAGTCCACTCTAAATTTTGAGCTACTATAAAAGATTGAGAATTTTTTGAGAGTCTAAATTTGGCATGCTTTTTTCTTTGTTTCTGCAACAATGTCGCGACGTGTTTTGTGTGCCATGGGGATCAATTTGTTTGGTATAAATCTGACAGTTGCTTTCGTCATTATTCCTTTGAATTCAAGCCATATCCGGTCTATACTTACAGTGGTAATTTGGAAAGAGTGGAAACTGTTTCTCGAGAAGGGATCAAGTGAATTTTTATCTTCTTTTTTGAATAGATATTTTTTCCTTTATTTTTGGAGGATTTGGGAGTTATGAGATTCAGCCTAGCTACGACAACCATGTGTTCACTAATCTCTGAATCGCCCGCATCTCGTGGTCGTGCGGTATCGTTCTCGCTTCCCACGCCCGGGTTCCCGGGTTCGATTCCCGGCGGGGTCAGGGATTTTCTCTGCCTCGTGATGGCTGGGTGTTGTGTGCTGTCCTTAGGTTAGTTAGGTTTAAGTAGTTCTAAGTTCTAGGGGACTGATGACCATAGATGTTAAGTCCCATAGTGCTCAGAGCCAATCTCTGAATCCATTTTGATGGCCGTTATCAGCCCAAGATTATTTGTTGCTAAGAGGTCAAGTGTGTTTTCACAACTGTTTACTGTTCGAATGGCTCATGAACTAATAATCACGTGATGCAGATAAATGTATGGAGGCATTTGCCAAACCCAAACCATAGCATCGGATTGCCACACGATACAACGTGATTCTTCACTCCGAATCACTTGCTGCCTAGTGACGTCGCCCTTTACACCACTTCAAGCGTCGTTTACCGTTGACCACAGAAATGTGTCGCTCATGAGGACCTGCTGGACCATTGGACCCCAGTACTTTCGACTTGCTACGCACGGTCGTGATGCTAGCTGGACTGCTCATTGTACTTTGGAACTCACAAGGGATTCCTTCCGCTGATTTCATATGATTTTTCATAACCACTTTCCGCAATGTTCGCCAGCCCCTTTTTCGTCAGTAGATGAGGCCTGAGTGGTCTTGGTTTAGGTGTGACTGATCCTCTGTGTTTCCAGTTCATACTCACATCAGCAACAGTCGACTTGAGCATCTTTAGAAGAGTTGAAATGCAACTGACAGCCATTCTCCTGTTAGTGCTTCTCTACTAAAATCCACTGCTTTCCGTCTCCTTTTAAAATCGAGGGCCCTCCTGTTGTGGACAGCTACGTATTACACAGCGGTGTCCGAATACTTTTGATTAGATAGTGTGTATTTATGGTACCTGCGATTTCAGTCTTCTCACAAGCGAACCTCCCCTTCGCATCCCCCTCAGATTTAGTTATAAGTTGGCACAATGGATAGGCCTTGAAAAACTGAACACAGATCAATCGAGAAAACAGGAAGGAGTTGTGTGTAACTATGAAAAAAATAAGCAAAATATACAAACTGAGTAGTTCATGCGCAAGATAGGCAACATCAAGGAGAGACTGAGCTCAGGACGCCGTGACCCCGTAGTTAGCGTGAGCAGCTGCGGAATGAGAGGTCCTTCGTTCAAGTCTTCCCTCGAGTGAAAAGTTTACTTTCTTTATTTTCGCAAAGTTATGAGCTGTCCGTTCGTTAATTGACGTCTCTGTTCACTGTAATAAGTTTAGTGTCTGTGTTTTGCGACCGCACCGCAAAACCGTGCGATTGGTAGACGAAAGGACGTGCCTCTCCAATGCTTATTTTTTTCATAGTTCCACACAACTTCTTCCTGTTTTCTCAATTGATCTGTGTTCAGTTTTTCAAGGCCTATCCACTGTGCCAACTTATAACTAAATCTGAGGGCGGTGTGATGGGGAGATTCCCTTGTCAATCGCCGCGCGGGGTAGCCGACCGGTCCAGGGCGTCTTGCCGCGGTTCGCGCGACTGCCCCCGTCGGAGGTTCGAGTCCTCCCTCGGGCATGGGTGTGTGTGTGTTGTTCTTAGCGTAAGTTAGTTTAACTTCGATGAAGTGGTGTGTAAGCTTAGGGACCAATGACCTCAGTACTTTGCTACCATAGGGCTGTACCACAAATTTCCAAAAAATTTCTTCTCAGATTCAATTTTCCTGTATTCAATTGTAAAAGCGCTCACTCCGTCTTCAGGCCACGAGTGGCGGTTTTAGCTACTGTGCTTTACTAATTAGTGGAAATTTTACGTTCGACTTCTTCTCCAACACATGCTCTACAGTCGCGTGAGCGATGAGACAAAAAAGGTTGTCCTCAACTCTTTCTTTCCGTCTTCGTTTCATGTTACTTGATGATGTTTCTGTGCTGCAACTGTGCTTGTTAAGTGAGCGCTCCCACGCTGTCAGTTGGCTTTTAACTCGCACTTGTCACCGTCGCTCTGTTTTTCTGCGGTCTAACTCTCTCCCACTGTATCAATCTGACCATCCCTTTGTCTCCTTCAACCGCCCGCTCCGGCACGCAGCCACTCCATGCACGTCTGTTTTTCCGAGTGCGCCACACATTTCCGACACGCGGCCGCCTGTCTCCACGTGCAGCTCCCCCCGCGCCGCTCTCGTCACCGCCCTCTGCCCACCCCCTTCCTCCCCCGCACCCCCCCCCCCCCCCGACGCTGCAGGCGCCAAACGTATTACGCCTCTCCTCTCCTTGCTCTTCCTTTGCCGGTTGTCGCGTCCCCGCTAATAAACGGAAATTAGTGAGAGAAATTCACGGTTGACTGTGTCGAGAAACTTCTTCTCAAAGAAGACTTTTGAAGACGCAATTTCCTTTTGCTCCCAAACTTTTCCGTAAACGCCATTAAATTCTTCGTCAGAATCTCTCGAAAATTCTCTTTTATGCGTGGCTGCTGGCAGCTGCAGTAGTCGTTCTGAAATTAATAAATCACTTTTTTCTTTTGTTTTATTTAAAAGAAAACAAAAACAAAAAATAGCTTCCATTTTCACTTCGGAGAAGAATTGTCTTCCTTTGATTTTGGAGTGTTTATTCCAACTTTATAGACACTACGTTTTGTTGTAAGTGAGTGCTATTAGGCAGTTTACGATTCATCTGTAAGCTAACGTTCGATGTGTAATGGTACGGATATGTTTATAAAAAAAACTAAGTCCCACCTTCTTTCGAAAATATTATGTGCCAGAACAGTGATTTCCCAAGGTTTCCTTAGAAAGAACTCTTGTGTTTCATTTCTCTTAATTACCCAGGAGCCGCGCGGGATTAGCCGAGCGGTCAGGGGCGCTGCAGTCATGGGCTGTGCGGCTGGTCCCGGCGGAGGTTCGAATCCTCCATCGGGCATGGTGTGTGTGTTTGTCCTTAGGATAATTTAGGTTAAGTAGTGAGTAAGCTTAGGGACTGATGACCTTAGCAGTTAAGTCCCATAAGATTTCACACACATTTGAACATTTTTTTGAATAACCCAGGAGTAATTATAACGCATTTTAATAAACGCCACACATCCGAATATACGTGCTGTTGAAGTGTGAGCCAGGAGTAATTGTGGCACATTTGGATAACACACTATTCATCCAAAGCTGTTAAAGAATGACAGTGGATCTTAGAAATAGTAGAAGTACTGCTCTGGATTCGACGGTTAATGATTAGACCTCTAAAAAGTTATTCGACAGTCACTTGAAAATAACTTTCGAAAAGTGCAACGCACAAATGTCAGAGTTGCTGATGGGTGCTGTCACCTGTCTAGTGTAGGACAAGTGGGGAAATAGAGGGGGGGGGGGGGGGGAATACGGTGAAATCCCACAATTTACAGTTTTTCTAATATTGTTGTCAACGAGGGGTACATCTTCCCGCGATTCCAAACTGAAGTCATAGATTAGGTTGTTACCTATAATCCATCCAAACCCCAGCTCCGTCTGATTATTAATTATAGAGCATTTTACAATTTAGCCAAAAGAAAAATTACAGCGTTTTATCCACTAAGTGGTGTAAAGCCCTGCAGTGCGCCGGCCGGTGTGGCCGAGCGGTTCTAGGCGCTTCAGTCTGGAACAGCGCGACCTCTACGGTCGCAGGTTCGAATCCTGCCTCGGGCATGCATGTGTGTGATGTCCTTAGGTTAGTTAGTTTTAAGTAGTTCTAAGTTCTAGGGGACTGATGACCTCAGATGTTGAGCCCCATAGTGCTCGGAGCCATTTGAACCATTTGAAACCTGCAGTGCTGATCTTTGCCCAATTTTAGATAAACATGGATCAAAATGGACGACTGCATAATAAAAACAGTTGAAATAACTCTTCGTAACATTGTTCTATTGTAGCCAAATTAATCAACACAATAGTGAACTGAAATGTCTCGTAAATTTTAGCGTAATGCTTAAAAATATTTGTACAAAAATAATATTTTCTTCCGCACCAAAAGAGATTAGTATGGTAATCAAATAGAGTTCAGTTACTAAAGGTTAAGCTATTTATGTAACTACTAAATGATGTACTTTAGGGGTATTCAGATTCTTCCTTTACCTCCCAAGCTCTTCTGCTTCTTCTTTGGATACTTCTTCCCCAAATAGTAAGCTCATATCTACATCTGAATACTATCATGATCTAAGGAATCTGAATCTGACCTCGAAGAATAATCAGCTAGCTGTTTGATCTGTTTTCTTCTTTTTTGATATTTATACAATGTAATCTAGCTAACATCGTTTTATTCCTGCATCACTCTCTTTTCCTTCGGTAGCTCGTCTTTCCTTCTCAGTAGTAGACTTTCCTTATCCCATGCACTCTTCTTCCATTCGTTCTTTATTGGGGTTGACGTCAGGAGCACAGATTTCAATGCTTTTCCAGAAATGTTCCCCTAAACCTTTATTTCAGACAGTGGATTTGTATCGTGTGAGATACTCTCGGCTGAAAGTCCCCGTTGTCTTTCTTCAAAGATGCCACACCGGGACTCGAACCCGGATTTCCCTGTTATCGCGAGCAGTCGCCTTACCTCTTGGCTATCCGTGCATGACTCATGGCCAGATCTAAGCCGTTGAAGGAAGAAAACGGAAATCATCAGCCGAGCCTAACCACTCGAATTACTCTCTCCGAAATCCTAATGAACAGCAACGTAGAACTAAACTACCACAGACGTATTTCACACTTTCGCAGAGCTTAACGCCAACGGACACACCTGCTACCGGCAGCCACTCTCCAGGCCAACACAACTCTCCTACGGTGCTCCTGTGCAACGCTGCGTTCGTAAACACCGCCACTCAAGAACTGAACGCCCGGCCTAGCTTGCACTACTCCACGCTTTCACCTTTGACTCCGCAAACACCAACGCCCGTACGTGAAATACAGAGGAACTGTGGTAGAGCTGCAACCACGTGATATGCAAATTGCCGGAGGAGGAGAGACGAACCGGCGCACTGGTGCTCCCAGTCCAGTCACAAATTTCGTCTAATATCCAAAATTATCATAGTTTCATTAATAACCCTGGCGTAATACCGAGTCCAAACTCTGCGGAAGTCAATAAATACTGCATCCATCTTATTACAACCTTCAAGAGACAGCCTCGGTTTAGAAAAAGACCACACAATTCATATCAATTTAGACCCGGAAATATATATATTGACCATGGTACATGACAGTATTACTCTCTTGGGTAGCCTTTTGGGGAGAACGAATGAAAACTACAGTCACTTGATGGTTCGAGATTACATACGTATATATACTCCAAAACCCATTCTAGATGCAGCCAATTTCGACATGTATGGGTTTATTACGCCAAAATCAACATTTGAAGAACCTGCACAGTGCGTGTGTATTGCGCGGCTTGTACACTGCAGTACGGATCGTCATGGACAGGCTCAATCTATGGAGAGCACAAATTAAAACGCTCTTTGGTGATACTGTCAAGTGTGTGTTGGAATGTAAAGTTTATGAAGATGAGTTAGAAAAGTGTATAACACAAAGTTTGCTGAAGTTTACAACGAAGGTTATCGAAAAAAGACAGAAATTCACGAAATATGATGGGACTGACTGCAGTTATTACGTGTAGAGGCATGTAAACATAATACGACGGACACTTTACTTCATCAGCCTTGGTCAACAAGTGTAGTACAATCCTCAATTAGAGAAATATTTCCAATTAATAGCGGGTATAGCCGGCCGCAGTGGTCTCGCGGTTCTGGGCGCGCAGTCCGGAACCGTGCGACTGCTACGGTCGCAGGTTCGAATCCTGCCTCGGGCATGGATGTGTGTGATGTCCTTAGGTTAGTTAGGTTTAAGTAGTTCTAAGTTCTAGGGGACTAATGACCACAGCAGTTGAGTCCCATAGTGCTCAGAGCCATTTGAACCATTTGAATAGCGGGTATAACATCTATGATACCTTTGAACGAGAGCTGTAAGAACTAGCGTGGTAATGACATTCAGAATCTGTAGGACACTTATGGGCAGACCATACTTCGTTCTTTAGTCAGGTGACCTTGGCTGCAATTTCCGTTAACGGCCAACTGCATCCACGCAAAGTGGTTTGTTTCACGGCGGGCACTTGAGAGTCACGACACTAAAATATTTTCTCCGTGGAGTTTATCGCGTGTTTAGAATAGTGAATGCAAAGTGGCAGTCAGTGTCATGCGCTAATTACTCTTCACAACGACTACTGTTGTATTCGTCGCCGAGGAATCTCAAGGCGTGGCTGATTAAGATGCATTTACCAACAGTCAGCATCAAAGTGCGCACTTTAAGAGTAACAACACTGATGTACGAGGTGCATTCAAGTTCTAAGGCCTCCGGTTTTTTTTCTAATTACCTACTCACCTGAAATCGATGAAACTGGCGTTACTTCTCGACGTAATCGCCCTGCAGACGTACACATTTTTCACAACGCTGACGCCATGATTCCATGGCAGCGGCGAAGGCTTCTTTAGGAGTCTGTTTTGACCACTGGAAAATCGCTGAGGCAATAGCAGCACGGCTGGTGAATGTGCGGCCACGGAGAGTGTCTTTCATTGTTGGAAAAAGCCAAAAGTCACTAGGAGCCAGGTCAGGTGAGTAGGGAGCATGAGGAATCACTTCATATTTGTTATCACGAAGAAACTGTTGCGTAACGTTAGCTCGATGTGCGGGTGCGTTGTCTTGGTGAAACAGCACACGCGCAGCCTTTCCTGGACGTTTTTGTTGCAGTGCAGGAAGGAATATGTTCTTCAAAACATTTTCATAGGATGCACCTGTTGCCGTAGTGCCCTTTGGAACGCAATGGATAAGGATTACGCCCTCGCTGTCCCAGAACATGGACACCATCATTTTTTCTGCACTGGCGGTTATCCGAAATTTTTTTGGTGGCGGTGAATCTGTGTGCTTCCATTGAGCTGACTGGCGCTTTATTTTTGGATTGAAAAATGGCATCCACATCTCACCCATTGTCACAACCGACGAAAAGAAAGTCCCATTCATGCTGTCATTGCGCGTCAACATTGCTTGGCAACATGCCACACCGGCAGCCATGTGGTCGTCCGTCAGCATTCGTAGAACCCACCTGGATGACACTTTTCGCATTTTCAGGTCGTCATGCTGGATTGTGTGCACAGAACCCACAGAAATGCCAACTCTGGAGGCAATCTGTTCAACAGTCATTCGGCGATCTCCCAAAACAATTCTCTCCACTTTCTCGATCATGTCGTCAGACCGGCTTGTGCGAGCCCGAGGTTGTTTCGATTTGTTGTCACACGATGTTCTGCCTTCATTGAACTGTCGCACCCACGAACGCACTTTCGACACATCCATAGCTCCATCACCACATGTCTCCTTCAACTGTCGATGAATTTCAATTGGTTTCACACCACGCAAATTCAGAAAACGAATAATTGCACGCTGTTCAAGTAAGGAAAACGTCGCCATTTTAAGTATTTAAAACAGTTCTCATTCTCGCCGCTGGCGGTAAAATTCCATCTGCCGTACGGTGCTGCCATCTCTGGGACGTATTGACAATGAACGTGGGCGGCATCATTTTAAAACAATGCGCATGTTTCTATCTCTTTCCAGTCCGGAGAAAAAAAATCTGAGGCCTTAGAACTTGAATGCACCTCGTACATATGTCAGCCAAATAATCATAAACAGCTACTCAGCAGGGTGTTGGCCCACCTTTTGTACCAAAATCGATCGACAACTGTCGACAGGATTTTATGCCCGACTGACGTCTCGATCACGTACTATGTCAGGCGATGGGGTGGCCAGATCATTTGCTCGAATTGTCCAGGATGTTCTTCAAACCAGTCGCGAACAGTTCTGACAGGTGAGATAGTGCACTGTCATCCATTAAAATTCCATCGTTGTTTGAGTACATGAAGTCCATGAATGGCTGCAAAT
The DNA here is from genome assembly GCF_023898315.1 of Schistocerca nitens. NCBI lineage: Eukaryota > Metazoa > Arthropoda > Insecta > Orthoptera > Acrididae > Schistocerca > Schistocerca nitens. The sequence continues at coordinate 973,435,839 of NC_064614.1, read as the reverse complement.
TGTCTCCACATAGCAGGTGTGTTCAATAGGGCTCAGATCAGGTGAATTTAATAACTAAGACATCACCATGAGCCCTCCTCAAACCACTGCACCGCGATTATGGCCATGTACCACGGACTGCTGGGAGGTATCAAGCTTGAAGGGATGCAGATACGGCAGCGATGACATGTGAACAGATCAACCAAATGATGAAAGACATCACCTGTAGGAGTGCTTCTAATTATGACAGGAGAGTAAATGGACATACACAGAGTATTGCAGTCAGCCGATGTGACCGAGCGGTTCTATGCGCTTCAGTCGGGAACCGCGCTACTGCTACGGTCGCAGGTTCGAATCCTGCCTCGGGCATGGATGTGTGTGATGTCTGTAGGTTAGTTAGGATTAAGTAGTTTGAAACTTCCCCTTTATTGTAAGTAGGCTGTTTAGGTTTTTATATTGGTATCGCCATGTAGCGCTCTATATGAAAATCACTGACTGTGCTGTGTGCAGTCTGTGGCTGGTTTGCATTGTTGGAATATTCGCCATTGTAGCTTTGGGCAGTTGGCTGTTAACAGCGCGTAGCGTTGCGCAGTTGGAGGTGAGCCGCCAGCAGTGGTGGATGTGGGGAGAGAGATGGCGGAGTTTTGAGAGCGGATGATCTCGACTTGTGTCCATCAGAGACAGTACATTTGTAAGACTGGATATTGTGTGTCAGTTTAGTGTTGATCAGAATAAGTAAAGAGCGAAATGTCTGAGTACGTTCAGTTCTGCTCAGCTGTTTGAAAATCAAATAACGTAAGGGGTTTACCAGCACAATAATTCACTGATTTTTCTAAGGGGACGTTTCAAGTTCTAAGTCTATGGGACTGATGACCTCAGATGTTAAGTCCCATAGTGCTCAGAGCCATTTGAACCATTAGAGTACTGCATATACGCATTATACATATTACAAATTTATGAAATTTTGACGCTCTTCCTCTATAACTGCAGTGATATTGTTATAGGTGTTTTCATATAGCTGCACGTAGAGAACTCTCAAAAATAACTAGTAACAACATGTACACGTATGACCATGAAAAGGAAATTCAAATAACGAAGGGAAAAAAGTCAAGGAGATAGATTTTCTGGTCCAGGTTCTCACAGTTTCGTCCAACAGTTGGCCATTGTCAAGCATCTTCATTTCCCAATCCTATCCCATTCATGACGAGACAATTAATGTGCTATGCAGCGTCAGCAAGTGGAGGACACATCAAACTGAGCTAAACACCACGCAAAATTACCTCGCAACAAGACAGTGCTGCAATTAAACACTTAGTCACCGATTCAGGCATTGTAGAAGTTATTTGTCAAGTTGTCGGACGACCGCTCCCATCGCGGATATTGATCTCCCATAGCTATTTCCTCTCCTAATCTTCAACCACCTATCAGTTTCGTCTTCCTGTCCTTTTATACTCTGAGTGAATACTCCACGTCAGAGACCTCGCTGTATGCCAACATTATCCGTACGGAAGGTAATCCTTCACGAAATTAGCGGTTAGTTCCTCAAAAGATATAATTCGTAGTATGATAAGTGACAGTACTATTGTTTAAGTAATTTCTTTAAAAGTTTCGACAAAGATAAACTTTCACATATTTCACTTTTTTATTCTGATTATCAAGAAAACAATGTTTTTCTCATATACACCTTAACTGCGATTACATTCGTGACATAAAGTTTATAATGTAGGCAATAAATATTGAGCTGTTCGCAATGCACTTGTTAAGAATTTCACTATTTTCTTGGCTGTATTTCATTCTTATTATGCCATTACACAAAATTCGGTAGCATAAAAAAATTGTGAAAGATTTGGAAGTACTTTAATATATCTAATTAAAGATCTTAATTGTCACTGTTCCCTAAGGATATAGAAAATGTCCTTACACGCACTAATCCATTTTCAGTTTACAGGCAATCTGTTATGTAGACCCTCTGTCCTTAAAATTTTGGCGAAAATGTAACTTCTTTGTGTATCAATCATCTTATAACAATTTTGTCTTTCAGTTGGGCCAACTTTTTTTATGATAGTGTCTTCCAACATCATTCTTATGGCGTCAATCAAGACTTCAGTCAGAGTTACAAAAGTACTACGCGTCCTACATGTCTTCTCCTGATTACAAACCTTCATAAAACATAAACTATAACACATACAAATACTTTTTATCTTGAAATTCATGTGACATATTCAAATTTTTGTGTACATAAAAACTTACTATTGCTTTGTTTATTTCTTTAAACTTCATGAGTAAAACATTTGGTGCCTGTCTATGGTATGCCGTCTGGAAGTTTCTCTGGATTTTGACTTTGTGTAATTTCGGCAGGCGGCTTATCTAGCACAAAAACTTTAATATGTCACATGCAATCGGAGATAAAAAGCATTTGTTTATTTGTCATATTTTATGCCTAAATGTTAAGGGAAAGACTTGTACGACGCCCGTACTTCTGGATCAAATTACCTTTGATTCTGTCAAGCTGGAGGCAGATGTCGAGCAAGATGTACTGCTCAGATTCGAATGTTGGGGTCATTTCAGATTGCAAGTTGTGATTGGACGCAACTCATATTTCTACAGGGTGGGGCAAACAAAAGTGGCCAGGACGAGCTAATGATTGCACGTGAATGTAGGCGTATAACCACACCCCATGACGCCCACATCACTTGTACGCCCGCCACATTATCAATACCGGTTCAAAGCGTAGTGCCAACTGTGTTAGTATGAGTAGGGCACTGCAAATTGGACGATGGTACTCACAGTGAAGTAGCGGATGTCGTTGTGGAAAGTTATTTATTTATTTATTTATTTTTGAGTCATCAATCCGCTGACAGGTTTGATGCGGCCAGCCACTAATTCTTCTCCTGTGGCAACCTCTTCACCTCAGAGTAGCACTTGCAACCTACGTCCGCAATTATCTGCTGGCAATCCCTGCCTTCCCCTACAGTTCTTGCCCTCTACAGCTCCCTCTAGTACCATGAAAGTCATTGTCTCATGTCTTAACAGATGATCTATCATCTTGTCCCTTCTCCTGTCAGTGTTTTCTACATATTACTTTCTCCTCTGATTCTGCGCGGAACCTTCTTACCCCTTTCCTTATTAGTCCACCTAATTTTCAACATTCGGGTCCCGGTGGAGGTTCGAATCCTTCCTCGGACATGGGTGTGTGTGTTTGTCCTTAGTATAATTTAGGTTAAGTAGTGTGTAAGCTTAGGGACTGATGACCTTAGCAGTTAAGTCCCATAAGATTCCACGCACATTTGAACATTTTTTTCAACATTCGTTTGTAGCATCACATCTCAAATGTTTCGTTTCTCTTCTGTTCGGGTTTTCCCACAGTCCATGTTTCACTACCATACAGTGCTGTACTCCAAAAAAACAAAATTTTCTTCCTCAAATCAAGACCTACGTTTGATACTAGTGGACATTTCTTGGCCAGAAATGTCCCTTTTGCCAGTGATAGTTTGCTTTAGATGTCCTCCATGCTTCGCCTGTCACTAGTTATCTTACTGCCTAGGTAGTAGAATTCCTTAACTTCATCTACTTCATGACCATCAATCCGGATGTCAAGTTTCTCGCTATTCTCATTTGTGCTACTTCTCATTACTTTCGTCTTTCTACGATTTACTTCCAATCCATATTCTGTAATCGTTATACCATCAATTCTGTTCAGCAGATCATGTAATTCTTCTTCACTTTCACTTAGGATACCAATGTCATCAGTGAATCGTATCATTGATATTCCTTCACCGTGAATTTAATTCCACTCCTGAACCTTTCCTTTTATTCCATCATTGCTTCTTATATATACAGATTGAGCAGTAGGGGCGAAATACTCCATCCCTGCCTTACGCCTTTTTAATCCGAGAGCTTTGTTCTTGGTCGTCCGTTCTTATTATTCTCACTTATCTGTTGTAGGTATTGAATATTGCCCGTCTCTCCATACAGCTTATCCCTATTTTTTCCGAATTTCGAACACCTTGCACTATTTTACATCGTCGAATGCTTGTTCCAGGTCGACAAATCCAATGAATGTATCGTGACTTTTCTTTAGTCTTGCTTCCATTGTAAACCACTACGTCAGAATGGCCTCTCTGGTGCCTGTACCTTTGCTAAAGCCAAACTGATCGTCATCTAACTCGTTCCCAGTTTTCTTTTCCAGTCTTCTGTATATTATTCTTGTCATCAGCTTGGATGCATGAGCTGTTAAGCTGATTGCGCGATAATTCTCGCACTTGTCAGCTTTTACATCTTCGAAATTGTGTGGATGATATTTTTCCTAAAGTGAGATGGTATGTCGCCAGACTCATACATTCTAGATATCAACTTGAAAAGAAGTTATGATGGAATGTTATCTGTCCCTGCTGCCTTATTTGATCTTAAGTCCTCTAAAGCTCTCTTAAATTCTGATTCTAATACTCGGTCCCCTGTCTCCTCTAAACCGACTTCTGTTATTTCTTCTGTCACATCAGACAAATTTTCCCCCTCATAGAGGCCTTCAATGTACTCTTTCCACCTATCCGCTCTCCCCTGTGCATTTGAAAGCGGAATTCCCGTTGCACTCTTAATGTTACCCCCCTTGCTTTTAATTTCATCGAAGGTTGTTTTGACTTTCCTATATTCTGAGTGAGTCCTTCCGACAATCATTTCTTTTTCAATTTCTTCACATTTTTCATACAGCTATTTAGTCTTAGCTTCCTACTTATTTCATTCCTCAGCGACTCGTATTTCTGTATTTCTGAATTTCCCTGAACATTTTTGTACTTCCTTCTTTCATCGATCAGCTAAGTATTTCTTCTGTTACCTATGCTTTCTTCGCAGTTACCTTCTTTGTACCTATGTTTTTGTTTCCAACTTCTGTGATTGCCCTTTTTAGTGATATCCATTCCTCTTCAACTGTATTGCCTACCGAGCTATTCCTATCTATTCCGTATCTATAGTCTTAGAGAACTTCAAGGGTATTTCGTCATTCCTCAGTACTTCCGTATCCCACTTCTTTGCACGTTGATTCTTCTTGACTAACCTCTTAAACTTCAGCCTACTACTGTGGAAAGTTACATGACAACAAAGTCGTGGAAACCGTGTGATCAGTTGTTTGCTGAGAAGTTTAATGGTGTTAAGTTGCCAGCAAAGAGTCCCACGCAGCGCTTAGTCCGAAAATGGCGTCAGACATGGTGTGTTTTGAAAAAGTCAAATAACGTTCCGAAATGTGTCCGCACATCAGATAATGTGGCTCCAACTCACAAGAAAATGCTTCAGAGTCCTATGAAATCAACCCGACGCTTGCCGCAAGAGACCGGCATACCACGTCGACAATGCGGACGAATACTCCATCTGGACTTGTACATGCATCCCTACCGAGTGTCTGTTGTTCATGCATTAACACCAAGAGATGCTCCTTAGCGCCTCCAGCTTTTTGGGTTGCTGTTCACTGAGATAACAATGAATGGCTGGGACTTGGGTTTGTTCCGTATGTCTGATGAAGCCGGATTTCACCTGACTGGTTATGTCAACTCACAGTATCACTGGTTCTGGGCAGCGGAGAATCCGCATAGTTTCTGTTGTGGCGTAACAAGCTTGCTACGCCACACTGAGAAGTAGCCGGAAGGGCACGCGTCAACTCACGCCGTCTTGCGTGAGGTCTGAAACAGGATACTTATGAATGCTATAAAGAAAAGAACGGAGCTTAGGTTTACTTAACTTTAATTTCCTTGTGGTACATATCTCTTGATAATACAGTACAAGTAAGACTCTCTCCAGATATGGTTAATGGCGCCTTGCTAGGTCGTAGCCATTGACTTAGCTGAAGGCTATTCTAACTGTCTCTCGGGAAATGAGAGAAAGGCTTCGTACGTGTAGTCGCTAGCAATGTCGTCCGTACAACTGGGGCGAGTGCTAGTCCGTCTCTCTAGACCTGCCGTGTGGTGGCGCTCGGTCTACGATCTCACAGTGGCGACACGCGGGTCCGACATGTACTAATGGACCGCGGCCGATTTAAGCTACCACCTAGCAAGTGTGGTGTCTGGCGGTGACACCACAGTTTCCACGAAACCCCCCTGAATGATCAGAAACTTGGGGTTCGGTTTGCACCGTCTGCACGTCTCGTTATTGGCCCCATCTTCTTTTATCAGACGCTGATTTCGGCGCGATACATTGCATGCATTTTGAAATCATTTGTAGCAGCATTGACAGGGGAGGAAAAGACCTACAGTTACTTGCAAGAGGATGGAGCAACTGCCCATACAGCCGGCCGAACCTTGGAGTACATTCTCACGGTCTTCACACCTGACAGCGTTGTTAGCAGAGGGCAGTCTAGTCGCGGCGCTAGCCGGACACCCAGCTCACCTGATCTGTCAGTGTGCGGTCGCTTTGTGTGAAGAGCCCTCAAGTCTACAGTATATTGCAACAATCCTCATAATCTCCGAGAACTGCAGCAGAAGGTTTCGCATGAGAGTACAGCAGTTTCAGTAGTCCAGCTTCGACCCGCTACTTTCAACATGCTGTAGTCAGCTTAGGACCGTGTTTCCTTTCCTCCACTGTTTTCCTTTGTACCCTGGAACTCTGTTCTCCGGGCCCCTTTTGTTTGCCACAGCCTGTAGCATTTTGATTGAAGTCGACTGAAATCGTAGAAAATCAAAAGCTGTAATAACGTTGGAACAGAAATTAAAGAGAATATTTTAGCTATGTATATCAAAATATAGGTTTTGATTAGTTGAATTCTAATCTGAAGTCGGAAGTTGTCAAGGTAAAGTATTATGAAACTTGCTGATGCATATTTATCGATGTTTTAATTTGTTCATATTAACTAAAATATAGTATTTTAGGTTATCTCAGTCGAGGTATTTTGGCCACTTACTACGACTGAGAAATCGCAAATGGTTCAAAATTCTATTTCACAAAGCGTCAAAAAGTAAGTTTAGCAGTGCTCTCGGAAAAGTCTTGGTCGGATTACTCGTATTTCATGGGAGCTGTCTATAACAAAAACTCATAACAGATGTTTCTGGCTTTCAGTAAATGTTATTAATGCTGTGCATAACGTCCAGAAAAGAAACCAAAAGCGAAAACTTGGATCACACCCTAGAGTATGAAAAATTATTTATATGAAGAGAGAATGATAATTTCCAGCGATGTTCCGCTGTACCCGAAAGTGTTTTCTTATATTACATAAAACCACCATCCATGCATCGAGGACGTATGTTACCTGTCCATTTAGTTCATTCTGCTCACCTGAAGTGATGAGTAAAAAAAATAGTTGAACCATTGCTAGAAGGCGCCGCTGCCACTCAGCTAGTACCCAGAGAAGATTTCATCTGTGTTGGACAATGTTGGCGAATAACATTTTAAAAATTACTGTTAACTTACATAAACTCTTCCTAGTTCCTTGTACACAAACATAAATTTTTACTTACATGATAATCGTAGTACAGTAGAAATTTATGATGTTTTTCACATAATACCAAAATAAAAAAGGTGAAAATCACAAGTTTGTGGGAATAGGGGGAAAAAATGATTAATAATAAAATACAATAGATTGTGCTCAAAATATAATTCATATATTTAAGTCTAATATTAAGCTATAATATCTTCCAGTTCTGTCAGCATCAATAAAAAGCGAATAAAAAATTATCGGGTTTCCTACCAAGCCAAACAGATAAAATTCCGTGAACTTTCGACCAAGCATTGTCAAGCGGGCTGCTAGTACGCCCGTACATATAATACCAGACAGCTGTGATGTTGGAAGTGCTAACGTTATAGCCGTATATCTGAATACGCTGACTCGACTTTCGATATGCCCGTTTCAACCTCGCGATCGCTGGATCCGACGCCGAGCTGGGCTGCGGGTCCCAGTCTCTATTGACGGTGTCATTGGTGATTTTTATTTAAATGGCTTCTTTAATCACCCAGCTCCACAAGCCTTCAGTGCGAGCGACGAGAGAGGTTTCGCCAGATCTGATCCGGTGACATTTTTCTAAAGCATGCTCAGGTAAAATGGATTTCTCGCGGTATCTTTGGTGATAAAACCTCTCATGCTGCTTCCTGTGTTACTCTACGGTGCACATTGTTAGTTCGACGTAAGATGGTCACATTCTCAGGGTATTTTGATGACCGCCAGGTGTTCTGAGCTCTGCTACATCTTTAGCTGGTCTCAGTAATTGCCAGATTTTTGTCGGGGGCCTGAAGATCGATTTCATCTTATGTCTTTTTAGCAGGTAGCTTATCTAGCCCGGCACGGAGCACTGAACGCCGAGTAAGCATGCTTCTTTTGCTGTTGCTCGTCGGTGGTCTTATTTGTGGCTCTTTCTTGAGATCATTTGCCGGCCGGAGTGGCCGAGCGGTTCTAGGCGCTACAATCCTGAACCGCGAGACAGCTACGGTCGCAGGTTCGAGTCCTGCTTCGGGCATGGATGTGTGTGATGTCCTTAGGTTAGTTAGGTTTAAGTAGTTCTAAGTTCTAGGGGACCGATGACAAGTTAAGTCTCATAGTGCTCAGAGCCATTTTTTTTTTTTGAGACCATTTGTTTGGTGAACGTTGTGGCCGTTGTTCGTAAATACCTTGAATGATGGATCAGTTCATGGGGCAAACTATCGGCGTCTGATATCATTCTTGCATGATGCACCAATGTTCGTAGCACAGTGAGCTTTCGTTCCGGGCGATGATGGCTGTTGGCGTGCGAGTGCAGATCGGTATGTGTAGGTTTTCTATAGACACGAAGCCACCCACTTCGTTTCCATCAAGAATTAGGTTTTCCCTTGCGTCCTCTGGATCGCGCGAGGCAGATGCGAGGATGGATTCTTTAGAAATCTCGAGAAGTGCACGTGCGCAAGAGGAGGTGTAAACGTGTTAACCATTAGAGTTGATGCAATTGCTAGCACTTTCACTGCAATGGCAAGCCGTCAGTAACCGCTGAGAGCTGCCGTCGCAGAAAGCTCTACTGGAGGATGCCCCTGATACTTTGCACCTTGTTGTTCCCAGCCGCTGGCGCAAAGAATGCCGGAGCGGGCTTCTCTGCGGGCTGGCGTCGTGCGTTACAGCCCACGACGGCGAGCAGACGTCGCCTCGGCGTCGTGGACCCCCTGGCCCCTTAGACGGCTGCAAATTGCAGAACGGAGTTGTGATAAAAGCGTTTGTGTGTAATCTTGATCCGGGGGCCAGGGGTCGGCGGTAATGAGAGTGGCGGGGGCAATGACGTGCGCGACAAGCGCTTGTCTGTCTGCCCGCCCGACGTCTCCTGGGACACCGCCCCTGCCCACCCTCCCACATAAGGGAAGAGCTGCCGATGGGGAGCCTTTGTGACGTAACGCTGCCGACGCCGCCGATGCGGGGTGTCGCCGAGCGTACTTCGTAATTGGGCAGGGACACTCCGCGTCTCAGAGAAGCGAAACGAGCAGTGAAACTTCTGACGTCTCCCACGGATTTCCGAGCAGGGAGCCTGTTTATAACGTCTCGTGAAACCAATCAGCCCTTCAGTCTCTCTCACTTATTACAAAGACGAAACACTAAAGTCATTGTCTCCAAAACTATTGCACTCAGGAAGATCGCACCGCGCTTCCTTCCCTACATCATCGCACGAACGCTAGCATGACATACGAACTGTGGCTATAAAATAACGGGACTGATGTTGTCACAGAGTACGTACCCATGCCCCAAAATGGACCTCCAATAGCTGTGAAGCATGAAGCCTTCAAAAACGGATGAAGATAACGAAAAATTGGTAATTTGATTCCGTCTGATCGTCGGTTGAATACTCAATCGATTGCTGAAACTATAGGAATTACCAAAGAATACATAAGGCAAATTATACTTAACTAATTACACCTGAGGAAAGCGAACGCGAAACTGGTGCCGAAACGTCTCGCTATCAAACGAAAAGAAGCACGTGAAAATGTTTGTACAGGCACGTCGAATACAATAGAAAATGATCACAATTTCTTGGAAAAAGTGATGACAGTGATGAATCTTGGTTTTTCGCTTGTGATCCAGAAACTAAGTGCCATTTGACGTAATGGAAAGGGCCAACTTCACCGAGCGCGAAAAAGCTAGAATGAACAAATCATGATTCAAAGCGATGATGATTTCTTATATATTCATAGAATTGCATATCTTCACTAGATTCCTGACGGTCAGACTATTAATCAACATTACTACACTGAGAATTTTGCTCAATTCTACGAAAAAATAAGAAATAATGACCCGAATTGTGGAAGAACAAGTCATGGGTTCTGCATCAAGACAACGCATCGGCTCTTACTGTCTTGTCTATGAAAGGTTTATAGCGAAGTACAGCATTTCAATATTTGACTATCCACCTTATTCGCCTAACTTAACATCATTTGACGTTTATCTATTCCCCAGAGTGAAACCTACAGTAAAAGAAAAAGATTCCAGTTCTCTGAAGCAGTGGAACAAAAAGCGACAAGGGCCATCAAAGAACTCACAGAGGAAAACTTCAGCACCTTTTCCATTAGTTAAAAATTCGCATGGAGCGTTCCACGGATAGAAAAGGGGAATATACGGAGGGTGAAATTAACTAAACATGTATGATTTTAAATAAAATGTTTTAAAGCAATAGTCCCATTAATTTGTACCCACACCTAGTATACCGAGAAATTTGACCACGGAATAGAATTTTGTGAAATGTAAACTGCAAACAGCTGTATGTGAGAATCTTTATTTGGAACCACAATAGGTTTTGTAGTTAAAGTCGCGTCTTCAGAAGAGTATCTGAATAAAAAAGCGGAATATCTATTAAAAGAAACTGCTGCTGTGTTACACAATCCCAAATAACGCCAGTGACAAATGTATAAATTACGTCATTTGAGGCCCTGATTGGAAGGGGAGGGGGGGGGGGGGGGGTTAGATAGAAGACACAACATTCACTATCCAAATAAGTGTGCTGTCAGTTTGTGCTGTCAACTTGTGGGCGTGCTGTCAAACTGCAAAGCGGCTGAATGGTGCCATCAACATCTCACCGAAAATCAAGCTGAAGTCTGTAGCACAGTCAGGTCGAACACAAAAACCACGAAATGAATCAAAAACCACTACCTCTGTATTGACAAAGCTTACCAAACTTAAGGAACAAGATCTCATCGGACCATATGAGTCAACAGAAATCGGTCAACAATCTTCTGCTCTTCTCTACCTATAGTATAAATTGAAGTTCCCTGCTCTCTTCGGACTAATCTCAGAAAAAGTGATTTTGCTGCGATTTTTATTAATAGTCTGACTGATGTATGAGGAAGTTTTAGTGTGTATAATTTATGAATATGGCGAGTGAAGTGGCTGAATTATGAGAAGTTTGTCAACCGCCAATGTGGAAACGATGCCACTGCCTCTGAAAGGCAGAACTCCTTGGATGAACAGCCCTGTCCAGCGCAGTGAGGCCACTGCCGAACGGTGTGCGCGAACGCTCTGCTTCCTCTGAGAATCACCCGTGGACTGGCTCTGCTAGTGCACGACTGAAAATCGGGTCCGTTTCGAATGTGTTAGCGGGAAACAGGGCCAAGAATTTCTTGACACCTTAGAAATAAAGGAAGGAACGTCATTCAGAATTTACTAGCAAGCGACTAAAGAAAATTTGGAAAGAGTTCTACAGAGGGTTGAAGAACATGTTTCCAAAAAGAACAATTTCAGACTGTCCGTTTCAGCTTCCATCACATTTGCAATCGCAGTTCGCACTCATAATTCAATGCACATTCTGTGTACAATGGCAGGGAATTACTTAACTTCGCAATATCGCAAGCAGTCGTTCGAGGACTACTGCAAAGCAAAAAAACTTGTGAATACAAAATCTGTGTTTTTAATATTTTATGCAAAAAGTAAAACTTTTTCCGAAAAAGTAATTAAGCAAGGGATGCACCTTTGTCTCGTTTACATAAAGGAAGCTTTTTCAGCACCAAAATAAATAACTCGTCTTTCAGCTTTGCTTCCCTTCAATCAAACCTATATGCGCAGACAGTTCTTTGTGTGGCGGGGTGAAAAAGTCTGCCATGGAGAGACTGCGCCTGACAAATGAATGAGTGCGTACTAGGGTTTACAGGTGAATGCCATCACGGGCTACGCATCTATATCACACACGTTTCTTTGTTTTTTTCAGCTTCGTTTTCTTCTATATCTGGCTACCAGTTGTGATTCACTCAATCAGCCTCCGATACAGAACATGCGAAAAATCCAAAGACTCTCTCTCTCTCTCTCTCTCTCTCTCTGTCTCTCTCACTCACTCACTCACTCACTCACACACACACACACACACACACACACACACACACACACACACACACACGTAGCCCCATAATTCACATACAGTAATTACATTGGTTGTACTTATAACAGTTGTCATAATTTGCTCCCATCATTGCCACGAGATGACACTCCGAAAGCCAATTATGTATGGAACAGACAACATTCATGCCTCTGAAGAGGCTTTCTTGCGCCTGTTGTTAAGCCATTCCAATCATATGAAACTGGCGACATTCAAAAAGCTAAAATTGTTCTCAGATGTTTTATACATAACTCTATGCAGTTGCCTGTAAACTACACTGAGGTGACAAAAGTCACGACATACCTCCTGGTATCGTGTCGGATTTCCTTTTCCTCAGCATAGTGCAACAACTCGATGCGGTATGGACTCCACAAGTCGTTGGAAGTATCTCGCAGAAATTGGAGCCATGGTGACTCTATAGTCGTCCATAATTGCGAAAATGTCTCCGGTGTACAATTTTCTGCACTAACCGACCTCTCGATAACGTCCCACGTCGGGCGATATGTGTGACCAAATCATTCGCTCGAATTATACATAATGTTCTTCAAACCAATTTCCAACAATTTAGGACAAATGACATGACCCATTGTCATCCATAACAGTTCCATCGTGTTTTGAGACATTAAATCCGTGAATGGCCGCAGATGGTCTTCTGGTAGTCTGTGATCGGAGCAGTTGGACCAGAAGACGCAGTCCATTCCATATGAACCCTGTCCACACCACTGTGGAGCCACCACCAGTTGGCACAGTGCCTTGTTGACAACTTGGGTCCATGTCTTCGAGCGGTCTGCACCACACTCGAACCTACTGTCGGCTCTTAGCAAGTTAAATCGTTGGTCATCTGAACAAGCCACGATTTTCCAGTCGTCCAGGATCCAACCGATATGGTCACGAGCCCAAGAGAAGTGCTGCAGGCGGTGATTCGTGCTGTTAGCAAAGGAACTCATGCCAGAGGACATTTCGCCACACTGCCCTAACGGATTTATTTTACGCAGTATTTCTTTGTGTTAGCACTGACAACTCCGCGTCAACGCCGCCGATCTTTGTCATTAAGTGAAGGCCGTAAGCCATGTGTTGTCAGTGGTGGAAGGTAATTCCTGAAAATTGCTATTCTAGCTACATTCTTGACACTGTGGATCTCGGAATATTAAATTCGGTAACGAGGTCCGAAAAGCAATGCCCCGTGCATCTAGCTCCAACTAACATTCCGCGTTCAAGGTCTGTTAATTTCCATCGTGCGACCATAGTCACATCAGACACCGTTTCACTCAGCCAATGCATTGTTCTTTTACGCCTCGTGTACTCGGTACTAACGCTACCTCTATCTGCATATCGCTATCTCATGAGTTTTGTCACCTCCGTGTAAATTACCGCTATGTCACACAAGTCGTCCGGTTCTAGATACTACCCGTTGAAGCCAGGGCGGGTCGCTAATGGAGTATACGAAAACTTACTCCTCCTAAACAGCAGGGTACCATAGATCACTTGTACAGCAAATTGTTCCTAATGATTGGAAAAAACATCAAGTCATTCCCGTTTTCAAAAAAGGATCTTCCAACTCACACACAAAACTATAGGCCTTCATCGCTGACCTCAGTACATTGTAGAATGTTTTATGCTTGCGTGTTATGACGTTTCTGCAGCCTGGTAAGAAAACTGTACCGAAATGCGAAGGGAGATGCGAAAGATCGCAGTTTGGTGCAGGGAGTAGCAGTATTGCGCATAAATAGGCAGAAACATGGGTTATTGTACTATCACACGATTGCAGAACAATCGCCGGATGCAGACAGATTTATTAAAGAGCTTGGAATAAGCGTACGGAGTGATTTAAAGTTTGACGAGCACAAAAACTGATCGCTGGTAAAGCAGATGCCAGATTTTCATCGAAAGTCTTCAGGAAGCGTAATCCACCCACAAACGAGGTAGTTTACAAAAACCTCGTACTACCAATTCTGGAATATTAATCGTCAGCCTTGGATCCAAGCCAGGTAGGATGATAGAGGAAACAGAGATGATCCATAAGAGTGCAGAATGTTTCGTTACAGGTTCATTTAGTAAGCGCGAAGCGTCACGGGTATGCTCAAACAACTTCAGTGGCAGACGCTACAATAGGGGCATTCTGCATCACAGCGTGGTATACCGCTAAGGTGCCGACAGTTTACGATCCTACAAAAATGAACCAATGTATTGCTCCCTTCTATGCATATCTCGTGAAAAGATCACGAAGGTAAAATCGGAGAGATTCGAGACCCCATAGAGGTTTACTAGTAGTTCTTCTTCCAACTAATGATTCGTGAGTGGAACAAGAAGCGGACATGTAACATTGGTACATAAAGTGAGATCCACCGCACTCTATAAGATGGATTAAAGAACGTATGTGTAATGTACACGTAAAGTTGCGACGCCCTAACTGCTACGTAAAGAAATAACTACACTCCTGGCCATTAAAATTGCTGCACCACGAAGACGACGTGCTACAGACGCGAAATTTAACCGACAGGAAGAAGATGCTGTGATATGCAGATGATTAGTTTTTCAGAGCATTCACACAAGATTGGCGCCGGTGGCGGCACCTACAATGTGCTGATATGAGGAAAGTTTCCAACCGATTTCTCATACACAAACAGCAGTTGACCTGCGTTGCCTGGTGAAACGTTGTTGTGATGCCTCGTGTAAGGAGGAGAAATGCGTACCATCACGTTTCCGACTTTGATAAAGGTCGGATTGTAGCCTATCGCGATTGCGGTTTGTCGCATCGCGACATTGCTGCTCGCGGTTGGTCCCGGCGGAGGTTCGAGCTCTCCCTCGGGCATGGGTGTGTGTGTTTGTCCTTAGGATAATTTAGGTTAAGTAGAGTCTAAGCTTAGGGACTGATGACCTTAGCAGTTAAGTCCCATTGGATTTCACACACACACACACACACACACACACACACACAAATGGAATCGGTGGGTTCAGGAGGATAATATGGAACGTCGTGCTGGATCCCAGCTGTCGAGATGACAGGCATCTTATCCGCATGTCTGTAACGGATCTTGCAGCCACGTCTCGATCCCTGAGTCAACAAATGGGGACGTCGTTTGCAAGACAACAACCATCTGCACGAACAAGTTCGACGACGTTTGCAGCAGCATGGACTATGAGCTCGGAGACCGTAGTGGCGGTTACCCTTGACGCTGCATCACAGACAGGAGCGCCTGCGATGGTGTACTCAAAGACGAAACTGGGTGCACGAATGGCAAAACGTCCTTTTTGCGGATGAATCCAGGTTCTGTTTACAGCATCATGATGGTCGCATCCGTGTATGGCGACATCGCGGTGAACGCACATCGGAAGCGTGTATTCGTCATCGCCATACTGGCGTGTCACCCGGCGTGATGGTATAGGGTGCCAATGGTTACACGTCTCGGGTACCTGTTGTTCACATTGACGGCACTTTGAACTGTGGACGTTACATTTCAGATGTGGCTCTACCCTTAATTCGATCCCTGTGAAACCCTACATTTCAGCAAGATAATGCACGACCGCGTGTTGCAGGTTCTGTACGGGCCTTTCTGGATACAGAAAATGCTCGACTGCTGCCCTGGCCAGCACATTCTCTAGATCTCTCATTAACTGAAAACGTCTGGTCAATGGTGGCCGAGCAACTGGTTCGTCACAATATGCCAGTCACTACTCTTCATGAACTGTGGTATCGTGTTGAAGCTTCATGGGCAGCTGTACCTGTACACACCATCCAAGCTCTGTTTGACTCAATGCCCAGGCGTATCAAGGCCGTTATTACGGCCAGAGGTGATTGTTCTGGGTACTGATTTCTTAGGATCTACGCACCCAAATTGCGTGAAAATGTAATCACATGACAGTTCTAGTATAATATATTTGTCCAATGAATACCCGTTTACCATCTGCATTTCTTTTTGGTGTAGCAATTTTAATGGCCGGTAGTGTATATCAGGAGAAATATTGCACCAGACTGTCTGAAAGTGTACTTCTGATTCTCGCAGAAGTCATACAGGACCTAAGAGCCTCGCAAAAATAAAATTATAATATCCATCGCCTCCTTTAGCAGTAAACGTACTTTCCACATGATGTGGTTAAATATCCTTTTTTTAATTTTTTTTTCATATCGACACAGGGCGCTTAGGGATTTATAGAAAAAAGGTGAAGACCCGCTTAGTGGCACCTTGTTTTAGAAAAAACAAGTACAGTAAGTGTGCGAGCTGTGCTTCGTCCCGCGCGCCGTAAGCGGAGCGCGCAAATAATATCGGATATTTTCCGCGCGGCCGGGAGGTAGGAGCCTTATTTCCGCACGGGCTGGCACCGAGCCCCGCGAGCTGCAAAGTGGATCTCCAGAAGCCGGCTCAGGGCCGCCCGCCAGCAATATTATTCTCCGCCTGGGGGAAAATATTAACAGCGCCTTTTGATAAGCCTCAAGTGCCTTGCCGTTCCGCCTTGAACAAACGATGTCAGAGAGCGTGTAATATCCGTGTACATCCGACTCGTTTACCATTAAATAAAACGCTCCCGTTATTACAAGATTCTCATCTTGTGACGTAGCTCACATCAGCCGCCAAAGCGTGGGAGTCAATAAAATTGGAAATACCGGCTCTCCTGAGTTCATAGGGAGCGCTATATCCCACTGTGATACAGCTTTGCCTATTTAATATCTGCTTTGTCAGTTCGACCGTCTCTCCCCCTCCGTGAAATGCATGAGACGGTGGAGTTCAACGGCACTCGATACTTAGCGTACTAGTGAAACACTCTAGTTTAAGAAAACCAGTTCGAGAAAACGGATTTCTTGTGGGACTGTGTAAGAAAGCATTTCGACAATTGCTTCACGTGAATTACACAGAATTAAATCAGAATGTTGAGTGAGCCACCTTGCAATCCCCAAGCCATCTTAGATCACTGTAACAAATCAGCGTGTTTTAAAAATCTTGGGTGTACCATGTACTAGATACAGTACGAACAAACAAGAGGCAGCTATTGTTTGGTTTTTGGATTTAAGCAAAGCTGTGGACTCTGCTCGCAACTCAACGCTTTTCTTCCGAGTGCTGTTCAGTGGTTCTAGTCATACCTTACATCCCATCAGCAAGGTGAGGAGTGTAGTATCGGGCGTCCCTCGAGGATCAGTATTGGATCCATTACTTTTCTCGCTACTCGTCAATGGTTGTCGACTACTCACGCCCATTGTAAATATTACTTATACACCGACGACCTTCTATTACACCAAACAACAAATCCAATAAACCTGTGCACAGCGATCGATCTTGTAAATGCTCACCTAATTCCCCAAGCAGATTCGAGGCAGGTTTCAAACTGAACCCATCTAAAACGAAAGCATTCTTGGTGGCTCACGAAAGATTTATTGGAGCAATAAATCTTTCGTGAGGCAACTAGAACGCTTTCGTTTTGGATGGGTTCAGTTTGAAACCTGCCTCAGTTCAGATAATCTCTTCCACGCATAATGTTAAACGGAATAGGAATAATACGGTGTATTGATAATTTTTACTTATGGACCGTCTAACAGCAACTGAATAAAACACAATGTTAGTGCCATACGCGTTTCGCCTTCATTTTCTGCTAGGCATCATCAGTGGCCTGGAATATGTACATATGTTTGCTATTTAATTTACATTTTTGTCACTGTATGTAAGAAATTATCCAAGCAACCTGTAAGTACAGTTCAAAACATTACTACTTAATAGGAAATACCCACCACTAGAACTGTTTATAAGCTATAGGTAAAGTGACAAAAATGTAAATTAAATAGCAAACATATGTACATATTCCAGGCCACTGATGATGCCTTGCAGAAAATAAAGGCGAAACGCGTATGGCACTGAAATTGTGTTATATTCAGTCACTGTCAAGACAGTCCATAAGTAAAAATTATCAACACGCAACTGAGGAAGACAGGACTACAAAAGTTGGAATAGGAATAACTTCTTTTACTTCTGCAAAGAACTTGAGAACAACTCTGCACCATCACTTTGACTAGGCTGAATACACCACTGCAGTATGCGAGAACGTGCGTACCCTGTGTTCGCTGTGCAGTCTTCTCAGTCGCTGCATTCATTCTTATTTCCCTTCAACTCTCACACCACTACGTGAACAGCGAAGCAGAAATTCTTGTTCTCAGCAAAGTAGAATCCTCTCCGTATTCTCTTCTCCTTGGGGCCGAGAACTGTCCCCAAAGATGGAAGGATCAGCAATGACCAACGGCATGAGGATGCAGAAGGCAATGGAAACCAATGCATTAAAGACACGTAAGGTGTATCCACAGGACACGTGGCCTGTAACTGAAAAAGTATGATGATCTCTCCATTGGCAGAAGATTCCAGAATAGTCCCCCATTCGGATCTCCGGGAGAGGACTGCCAAGTGAAAGGTGATCATGATAAAAGCACTGAATTACCAACGAAAGGATAACGTTCTACGAATCGGAGGGTGGAATTTCAGAAGATTGAATGTGGTATGGAAGCTAGAAAATCTGAAAAAGGAAATGCAAAGGCTCAGTCTAGATACAGTGGGGGTCGATGAAGTGAAATGGAAAGAAGACAAGGATTTCTGGTCAGATGAGTATAGGGTAACATCAACAGCAGCAGAAAATATTATAATGGGAGTAGGATTCGTTATGAATAGGAAAGTAGGGCAGAGAGTGTGTTACTGTGAACAGTTCCCAGATAGGATTCTTCTTATAAGAATCGACAGCAAACCAACATCGAGAACGATTTTTCATTATACAAGGCGACGTCGCAAGCTGAATATGAAGAGACAGTGAAATTATATGAGGATATTGGAAGGGAATACAGTATGTAATGGGAGAAGAAAATCTTATACTTACGGGGAAGTGGAATGCAGTTGTAGGGGAAGGAGTAAAAGAAATGGTTACAGGAAAAAATGGCTTGGGACAAGGAATGAGAGAGGAGGAAGACTAATTGAGTACTGTAATAAATTTCAGATAGTAATAGCAAATACTGTGTTCAAGAACCACAATAGGAGGAGGTGTACTTGGCGAAGGCCGGGTGGTATGGAATGATTTCAGTTAGATTACATCATGGTCAGAAAGAGATTCCGAAATCAGATACTATATTGCAAGGCGTCCCCAGGAGCCAATATAGACTCTGATCACAATGTAGTAGTGATGATGAGTAGGCTGAAGTTTAAATGACTAGTTAGGAAGAACTGGGATACAGAAGTACTAAGGAATGACGAGATACGCTTGAAGTTCTCTAAGGTTATAGATACAGCAATAAGGAATAGCTCAGTAGGCAGTACAGTTGAAGAGGATGGTCATCTCTAAAAAGAACAATCACAGAATCTGCAAAGAAAAACATGGGTACAAAGAAGATAACTGCGAGGAAGCCATAGGTAACAGAAGAAACACTTCAGTTGATCGATTAACGAAGCAAGTACAGAAATGTTCAGGGAAATTCAGGAATACAGAAATACAAGTCGCTGAGGATTGAAATGAATAGGAAGTGCAGGGAAGCTAAGGCGAAATGGCTGCATGAAAAATGTAAAGAAATTGAAAGCGAAAAGATTGTCGGAAAGACCGACTCACCATATAGGAAAGTCAAAAAAATCTTCGGTGAAATTAAAAGCAAGGGTGGTAACATTAAGGGGGCAACGGAGATTCCATTGTTAAATGCAGAGGAGAGATGGTTCAAATGGCCCTGAGCACTATGGGACTCAACTGCTGAGGTCATAAGTCCCCTAGAACTCAGAACTACTTAAACCTAACTAACCTAAGGACATCACACACATCCATGCCCGAGGCAGGATTCGAACCTGCGACCGTAGCGGTCGCGCGGTTTCAGACTGTAGCGCCTAGAACCGCTCGGCCACTCAGGTCGGCGCAGAGAAGAGAGCGGGGAGGTGAAAAGAGTACATTGAAGGACTCTATCAGGGTCAACATTTGTCTGATATAATAGAAGAAGAATCAGGAGTCGATGTAGAAGAGATAGAGGATCCATAACTTGAACCAGAATTTATAAGACCATTAGAGGACTTAAGATCAAATAAGGCAGAAGGTATAGATAACATTCCACCAGAATATCTAAAATCATTGGGAGAACTGGCAACAAAACGAATATTCACGTTGGTGTGTAGAATGCATGAGTCTGGCGACATACCATCTGACTTTAGGAAAAAGATCATCCACACGATTCAGGAGACTGCAAGAGCTGACAAGTGCGAAAATTATCGCACAGTCACCTTAACAGCCCATGCATTCAAGTTGCTGTCAAGAGGAAGAATAGAAAATATAATTGAGGATGGTTTAGATGACGATCGGTTTGGCTTTAGGAAAGCTAAAAAAACCAGAGAGGCCATTCAGACACAGCGGTTTATAATGGAAGCAAGACTAAAGAAAAATCAAGAGGTGTTCATACGATTTGTTGACCTGGAAAAAGCGTTCGATGATGTAAAATGGTGCAAGGTGTTCGAAATTCGGAGAAAAACAGGGATAAGCTATAAGGAGAGATGGGTAATATACAATATGTACAACAGGTAAGTGGGAATAATAAGAATGGACGACCAAAAACGAAGTGTTCGGATTAAAGAGGGTGTAAGACAGGGACTTAGTCTTTCACCCCTACTGCTCAAACTGTACATATAAGAAGCAATGATGGAATTAAGAGAGGGTCAGGAGTGGAATTAAATTCACCGTGAAAGGATACCAATGATACGATTCGCTGGTC
Source organism: Schistocerca nitens (assembly GCF_023898315.1). Lineage (NCBI taxonomy): Eukaryota > Metazoa > Arthropoda > Insecta > Orthoptera > Acrididae > Schistocerca > Schistocerca nitens. Next base: position 973,414,869 of record NC_064614.1, on the reverse strand, counting down.
ACATTGCTATCCTTAGTGAAAGTGAAGAATAACTACACGGCCTGCTGAACGGAATTAACAGTCTAATGAGTACAGAATATAGACTGAGAATGAATCGAAGAAATACGAAAATAATGAGAAGTAGCAGAAACGAGAACAGCGAGAAACTTAACATCAGGATTGATAGTCACGAAGTAGATTAAGGTAAAGAATTGTACTACCTAGGCAGCAAAACAACCTAAGACGGATGTAGAAAGGAGGGCATCAAAATGAGACTAGCACTGGCAAAAGGGGCATTCCTGGCCAAGAAATGTCCGCTAGTATCAAACACATGTCTTGATTTGAGGAATACGTTTCTTAGAATGTTCGTTTCGAGCACAGCATTGCATGGTCGTGAAACATGGATTGTGGGAAAAGCGGAACGTAAGCGAATCGAAGCATTTGCGACGTGGTTCTACAGGAGAATGTTGAAAATTAGGTGGACTGGTAGGTAACAGATGAGGGGGTTCTCCGCAGGATCGGCGTGGTAAGGAATACAGGGAAAACACTGATAAGAAGAAATTACAGGATGATAGGACACTTGTTAAGACATCAGGGAATGACTTTCATGGTACTAGGGGGAGCTATAGAGGACAAAAACTGTAGAGGAATGCAGAGATTGGAATACATCCAGCAAATAATTGAGGACGTAGGTTGCAGCTGCTACTCTGAGGTGAAGAGGCTGGCACAGGAGTGGAATTCGTTGCTGGCCACACCAAACCAATCAGAAGACTGGTGACAGAAAAAAAGAAAACTAACGCTAGGGCTATTTTTTTTTCAACTTCAGATCTGTCGATAAATTAGAAGCACAGTGAAAATCCGACGAAGCTTTGCACAGATGTGTTGTACAGTGCCTGAAGCATGCCCGTCGATCTTGTCGTGTTGTACTTCTCTCTGCTGAGCGCACAGTGAGCACGTAGAGATGCATGGAATAATAAAGAGTCTTCCGCCAACCCTGAAGTCCCTACTGACGGATTCCGCCTGATTTCATGTAACCCACATAAGTGCCTTGTGTTTCATTTTTGATGACAGTTCTCAGCCGCACAGTGCAGGAGCAACATGATGCTCCTGTAGCGTTTTCGATGGGAAAGCGTTTGATCACGCACCATATAGCCAAGATTTGGCTCCATCAGCTTATCGTTTCGCTCACATGTATCGCTGGCAATGAGGACAGCGTTCTGTCACAGACAGCAAGCTGGAGACCAGCGTAGGGAATTAGCAGAAAGGACAGTCGGTTGCCTTTTATGACGAGACTATTAAAAAGTTGGTCCACGCTACGAAAAATGTCCAAGTGTCGATTGTGTAAAGAAGTAGTTGGAAGGAGTAGCTCAATTTTGCGAGCAAAACTTTTTTGGTTTTTGTTGCAGTTCCCTTTTAGCAACCGATCGAGGTGGAAAAAAAAGAGCCAACTTGTTAAAGTAATTTTCTGTATGAGCAACCCGACTCCAGAATGATCTTCCTCAAAACACCAGAGAAATAAGCTTATTGCAAACTTCAAACGAGAGCGGACATAAACAGCGAATGTCCACAGAAATTTATCCAATAGGGAACAAGTTTTGTATTACTGATTCTTTGAACTGGAGCCTGTATGCTGACTGGGGAAGTAAATTTGACAGACATTATACAGAACTTGTATCTCAGACTACTGATAGGTTCGTCCACAGTGTCTCCTAGCCAGATGACAATGATACCTAAACAGTAAACATATTTCATCAGTACTTTCAAAGTACACAGTTGCACATTCTTAATTTTAATATAAATGAAATATTTTTGAAACCACGATCTAGATTTACATATTTCTTACGACGGTTCAAATGGTGCAAATGGCTCTCAGCACTATGGGACTTAACAGCTGAGGTCATCAGTCTCCCAGTACTTAGAACTACTTAAACCTAACTAACCTAAGGACATCACACACATCTATGCCCGAGGCAGGATTCGAACCTGCGACTGTAGCAGCAACGCGGTTCCAGACTGAAGCGCCTAGAAACGCTCGGCCTCAGCGGCCGGCTTCTTATGACGTAAAAAGTATTTTTGTCCACATAACAATAACTTAACGTTGACAATGAAAATTAAAAATCGGAAATAGAAATAAAAAGTGGAGAGATGAAGAAATTCTTAGTGCGTAGGAACAAAAAAAAACGCAAAAATGTCACTCCTCAAGTATAAAAGCCGAACACAAATTTTAAAATGTATTTGTACAACTTTTACACCACGTACGCTGAATTGACTAAAGCCGTGGGTTAGCGACATGCACATATACAGATGCGGTATTATCGCGTACACAAAGTATTCATGGGCAGTGCATTGGCAAAGCTGTCAATTGTACTCAGGTCATTCATGTGGAATCGTTCCCGACCTGAATATGGCCGCAGGACGGGAATTAACAGACCTTGAACGGGGAACGGTAGTTGGAGCTCAACGCATCGGGCATTCGGTTTCGGAAATCCTTAAGGAATTCAATATTCCGAGGTCTACAATGTCAAGAGTGTACCAAGAATACCGAATTTCAGGCATTACCTCTCACCACGGACGACGGGGTGGCCGACAGTCCTCACTTAACTACCGAGAGCAGCAACGTTTGCATGGAGTTGTCAATGCTAACAGATAAGTGACACTGCGTGAAATAATCGCAAAAACCAATGTGGGACGTACGAGAAACGTGTACGTTAGGACAGTGCAGCAAAATATGACGTTAATGGACTATGGCAGCAAACGACCTTTTCTAACAGCACGACATCGCCTGCAGCTACTCTCCTGGGCTGGTGACCATATCGGTTGGACGCTAGACGACTGGGAAACCGTGGTCTGATCAGACGAGTCTCGATTTCAGTTGGTAAGCGCTGTTGGTAGGGTTCCAGTGTGGCGCAGACTGCGCGTAGCCATGAGCCCAAGTCGTCAAAAAGGCGCTTTGCTAGCTGGTGGTGGCTACATAATGGTGTGGAGTGTGTTTACATGGAATGAACCGGGCGCTATGATCCAGCTAAATCGGTCATTGACTTGAAATGGTTATGTTCGGCTACTTGGAAAGCATTTGCAGCCATTCATAGACTTCATGTTCCCAAACAACGATGGATGACAACAGGCCATGTCACCAGGCCACAGTTTTTAGCTATTCGTTTGAAGAACATTCTGGAGAGTTCGAGCGAACGTTTTGGCCACCCAGGTCGCCCGGCATGAATCGCAGCGATCATTTATGGGACTCAATCGAGAGAGAGAGGTCTGTTCGTGCACAGAATCTTGCACCGGCAACACTTTCACAGTTATGGGTGGCTGTAGAAGCAACATGGTGCATTATTTCTGGAGGAGATTTCCGACGACTTGTTGTGTCCACGCCATGTCGAGTTGCTGCACTACGTCGGAATAAAGGACGTCCAACACGATATTAGAAGGTGTGCCATGACTTTTGTCACCTGAATGTATAAAATTTTCCTTGCTTATTAAACTTCAAGTACGACAATGTTAACAGGTTTATTGCATTATTTTCATGTCTTCCATTATTGAAGATCTACTGGTATGACTACAGATCAACAAAACGTGCGCTGAAAGCTGCACTTTTTAGTTTGGCTAGATGAATGTGTGAGACCTAAAACCACCCTTAGCAGCCTAGGAACATACCAAGACAATCCTCGTCTCTCTAGTTTCGAACATTACTGTACAGCCACGCCAACTGTACTGCAGGATTCGACTGCATGATGCGCCTTTTTGGGCACCATAGTGTATGAGAAGATAGCAGTTGCTGATAGGAGACGTTTGGTCCCTAAAATTTCTGTTTTCCTCTGTTCTCGACTGATGCGTTTGGTTCCATATATGTACAGATGCACACATCTGCAGTACACCGACAGCAGGACAGGCTCAGAAAGCCCTGATCATTGTCCATACAAAAATGGTAAACTGTTGTTATGATGAAGTGTTGTAAATGGATGGGGCGTCTTTGTGCGAACTGGGGACAGATGTCTGACAGGTGTTTTGCAGCCGTGTGTATACACTGGGTCGAAACATTACAGTCACCTCGCGCCACGACGGAGAAAGTCGACTGGTGTTGGTGCGGACACGTGCAACACCGCCTGGACGGAAGACGTTGTCATGTGACGTGGTAAGGAAAGCATACACGCCATTCAGGGACGAATAGGGAGACATTCCAGAGACAGATACGGGCCCCAAATGGGGGTATCCACCGACGTAAGCTACTTTGACAAAGCACAGATTAATGGGAGTACTACACAATTGCTGTGTTGGTCACTCAATAAGAACCAACCAGCTGAAAACCAATTACCTTATTTTACGCATTTGGGTAGAACTCATCCTCACATTTTCTGCAAATCAGAAATTCAAAGCAAATAACAGAAAATGTGGCTTTACAAAGAATATACAAGAGTATCGTCAAAACGAAACAGCTGAAATACATACTAGATCTATAAAGATATATAAAGGAAGTATATAACAAAGAAAGCTGTCATGACAGACTAACTGACTAACTACAACGCGATAACAAGGGCTATAACTTAAGCCATTAGCGTGCGGTGATGAATACGAAACTAGTGCCACTTTGTGACAATGGAAAAAAAGTATTTTTATCTTTTTCGTAGGATAGGAAGAATACAAAATTAAACTTTCGCAGAAGTTAAAAATGTGTGAATGATAAAATGAATGAAGAATAGAAATTTACAGTTATACAGAAAATACAATCGACAAAAAAACCGTTCATGCTTCTATCTTTTACCCAGGACCACATAGTGAGAATATTAAGCGTGACTGAGCTTTCAGGAAAATTAAATTGGAGATAGTTTTCGGCACAGAAAAAATTGGGCGTTTTGTTGCGAAATTCTCTTGATGACAAAACTGATAAACATAACATCTCAGGCGTCTATAAAATTAAACATGGTTCCTGCGTTTCAGTTTACGTGGGTTACTAGCTGGAACCTTCTCAATAGGTTTCATGAACATAGTTACAAAAGTAATTCTGCACTTAGCTGTCATTTATCATAGGATGGGTGTATTACATTACCCATAGATAGAGGACTGCAGATCATGTTGAGCAAAAGGGGTGTGAGCCGGAGATATTAGAGAAATTAGGAATATACACTAATCGCGCAATTTTGAAGGAACAGCAGTCTTCTAAGTGCAAGTGGTTCTTTAAGATATTCATTGAAATCCTCGGCCTGTAACTTCAAGCATTCCGCAAGTATTATCCCATTCTTTATATTTCTATCTCCAAGCAGCTACTTACGGTACTTTTATTAGGTGTGTCTCATGAGTGTTCAAGTGCCCGGCATCCTTGGCATCTAATATTACATTCAATGCTCATGTAACCAATAGGTCCTTGCTATCACTTCGGAAAATACTTTACTTTACTTTACGCGATCAGGCCCAAACGACCGCGTGCTGCTACAAGGTTCCTCCTCCACTGGGTTCAGTTTTGTGCCTCCTGGCGCCAATCATTCTCTGTTCCAATCTGCAGCAAGTCCTCTTGGATTCCATCCCTCCGTCTCTTCTTTGGTCTTCCTAGTGGGCGTATTCCACATGGAGTATAATCCATAGCTTTCAAAGGCCATCGCCATTTAACCATCCGAGTAAAAGTGTCCTGCCCAAACAAGGGGCTTGGTTCTCATCAGTCCTACAATATTTGGTCTATCATACATTTCGTGTAGTTCACAATTATGTCTGATCCTCCATTCTCCTGTGATCTCATCTTGTACCGGACCAAAGACCTTCCTTAAGACTTTCGACTCAAAAACAAGAAGATTGTTCAAGTCTCTTTTCCGGACACTCAAAGTTTCACAACCATACACTACTACGGGTTGAATCATTGTTGTGTACAGCTGGAGTTAGAAATTCATCGAGAGACCACGGGATGCAAGAAGTTGACTGAGACCAAAGTACGATCGTTTGGCGCCTAGATCCTCGCTTTGATTTCTGTTTCACATGCTGCGTCTTCTGTAAAGATTACCCCCAGATATTTAAATTCAAGAACCCTTTTGTTGGATCGGTTTCCGATCTGGAGTGGGTCTCTTGAATAAGCATGGGTACTGCTCATCACCAGATATTCCTCTGGTACCGCGCGCCGCGGAATTTGAATCCGCGCCAGACGTCATGGACGTCGAAGACCCATAGAGGTCTCTGCACCGTAAGCTGTGGCGGCGCGCGCCTCCTGGCCCGCTGTTAGTGTGGGGGCGCCACAGTGGAACAAACACGTGGTCCCAGCGGCCAATAGCGGCGCCCCCGAGAGCGTACTTAAGCGCCGTCCACTCGCTCATCCCGTCGAACCTAACAAACCCCCCTCTGATACCTCTTCCTATCGTCCAATCTGCCTCACCTCCGTGTTCACGAACCTAACAAACCCCCCTCTGATACCTCTTCCTATCGTCCAATCTGCCTCACCTCCGTGTTCAGTAAGGTCTTCGAGGCCATCCTCTCTCGCCGTGTTCACCGCCACCTTAACCAGCACCGCCTCCTTCCTCTTACCCAATGTGGCTTCCGGCCTTCCTTCTCCGCCGACGACCAGCTCCTTAACCTTACCAATCTTCTTTCCCTCCAACTTAACTCCCGTCGCTCCGCTATCTTTGTTTCCCTTGATCTCCAGAATGCCTTTGATCGTGTCTGGCATCCCGGGCTCCTCTTCAAACTCCAGAACTATGCTCTCCCCATCAACTTCGTCCGTCTCGTTGCTTCCTTCCTCTCCCATCGTCCCGCCTATGTGGCTATCCACAATTCCAACTCCTGTACTTTCTACCCCTCTGCCAGCTTGCCCCAAGGTTCTGTCCTTTCCCCTCTCCTCTATCTCCTGTAAACTGCTGATAATCCCAAACCTCCACCTCCTGTTCATCGTCTCCAGTTCGCTGATGACACCACCTTCCTCGCCCTTTATCCTACCCTTCAATGGTCCCAACGCACCCTCCAAACCCAACTTGACCAATTCACTGCTTGGTGCAACCAGTGGTTCCTCCGTGTTAATCCCTCCAAGACCCAGGCGATCATCATAGGCCGCACCACCCGCTCCTTCTGCCTCCATGACTTCTACCTCACCATTTATGGCCGTCCTATCCACCTCACTCCTACCCTCAAATACCTTGGCCTCACACTCGACCGCCACCTCACCTGGACTCCCCATCTCCTTACCATCCAAAACAAAGCTCACAACCGCCTCTGCCTCCTGAAACTCCTTCCGGCCGGACGTGGGGTCTGCATCCTTCCACCATCCTCCACACCTACAAATCCTTGATCCGCCCCATCCTCTTTTATGCCAGCGTCGCTTGGATTTCCGCCCCTCCCCGGTTCTATACAGCCCTCCAAATCCTCGAACGCCATGCACTCCACCTTGCCTTCCACATCTGCCTTCCATCCCCCACGTGCATCCTCTACGACCTCATCCCCTTCCACCACCTTCTCTTTTTCCTTGAAAACATCCGCACACTATATATTGTCCGCCGCCTTGATCCCTCTCACCCTCTGGTGTCTCCCTTCCTCTCCACCCCCAACCAGTTGCTGCGCCTTTAGCGTTGTGTCCCACCCTCTCTCCATCTCCACACCCTCCATCTCCTTTCCCAACACAATTGGCACTGTAATATCGGGATTATACCGTAGGTCGATGGAAACATGTTGCTTGGTCGGTTCAACCACGTTTCTTATTATAACCGGTCGATGATCAGGACCGAATACGGCATCATCCAGGTGAACAGCTGCTCGTAACATTCTCCGCACCAATGACGCAGGCCGGTTGGAAAGAGTAGCTGCATCTACATCCACACCTACATCACAAGTCTAAAGTTCACCATTAAGTGCAAAGGCAGAAATTTCTCAGAACCACTTTCGGACTATTTCTCCAGCTTTCCAATCTCGAATTCCACGTAGGAAAAATGAACACCTAAATCTTCCAGGACAAGCTCTGCTCACTCTCATTTTATTACGATGGTCATTTCTCACTTTTCTGGTGGGAGTCGCATTCGGAGAAGAAAGTTGATGACTAATATTTTGTGAAAAGATCTCGTGGAAACGAAATACGCCCAGATTTTAGTGATTGCCACCCCATCCCTCGTATCATATCCGTGACACCCTCTCCCCTACTTCGCAATAATACAAAACGAGATACCCTTCCTTGGACTTTTTCGATGTTCTCTATGAATCCAATCTGGCAAGTATCCCATAACGCGCCGCAGTACTCTAGCAGAGGCCGGAGAAGAGTGGTGTAGGCAGTCTCTTTAGAAGACCGGTAGCATCCTCTAACTGTTCTGCCGATAAAACACAGTTTCTGGTTCGCCTTCCCCCCGACATTATCTATGTGATGGTTCAAACAGAATTTGTTATAAATTGTAATTGCTAGGTATTGGATTGAATCGACAACCTTTAAATTTGTGTGAGTGATTGGGTAACCGAAATTTAACGGTTTCTTCTTAGTACTCATGTGGAGGACTTCACACTTATAAATATTCGGACCACTTTCCATTTTTAGCAGCCTACATATCTCTCGTTTAAATCACTTTCTAATTTGTATTGATCTTCTCATAACTTCAATAGACAGTATCGACGGCATCATCTGCTACTTATCTGAAAGGGTTTTTCACACTGTGTCATAAATCCTTTGTATAGATCAGAAACAGTACAGGGCCTACAGCACTTCCTTGGGGAAGGCCAGATATGGCTTTTTTTCACACGATGGCGTCCCGTCATTTACTACGGACCGTGTCCTTTCTCACAGCAAATCACGAATTCAGTCGCACAACTGAGGCAGTAGTCCAACAGCAAGCAATTTGATTAGAAGCTGGTTACGAGGAACGGTGTCGAAAGCCCTCTGGAAAACGAGAAATATGGAATCGACTAGAGATCTCCTGTTGATAGAACTCTTTACCTCGTGTGATAAATAACCAATTGTGATTCAGAAGAATGATATTTCCTGCATGCGTGCTATGTGTCAAGAGATCCTTTTATAATGTTCTTAAAAAACTTTACTGCAAATGAACATCAGTGATATGGGTCCGTAAATGTGACTGTAATTCAGTGGATTACATCTTACTTCCTATCCTGAGTACTGGTGTGACGTGAGCCACTTTCCAGTCTTTAAGTACCGATATTTCGTTGAAGGAATGTTTGCATGAGTTTGCTAAATACGGACCTATTTCGTTCTATTTCGTTGGCATACTCAGAAAGGAACCTAATTGGTACACAATCTGGACTGGAAAACTTGACATTAAGTCATTTAAGTCGCTACACGGAGAGTAACTGAGAGAAGCGTTCAATAAGTAATGCAACACATTTTTTCTGAATACAGGTTGGTTTCATTAGGCTACCAATACACCATATTATACCGCACCCTCTGGCTACAAAACTCTATTTTTCAACATAATTTCTGTTCAATGCGACGGCCTTACACTCCCTTACTGGGAGGACCTGTATGCCCGAATTGTACCACTCTACTGGTCGGAGCCAGCGCCTTGTTGCATCAGTACCTCCCCATCATTCACGTACTGCTTCCCGTGGAGTGCATCCCTCATTATGCCAAACGAATGGGCGTCGGAAGGTGCGAGATAGTGACAGTAGGGTGGATAAGGAAGAAACATCCAGTGAAGTTTTGTAATCTTCTCTCGGTTGCGCAGGCTTGTGCGAGGCCTTGCGTTCTCATGGAGAAGAAGCAGTTCGTTTGTATTTGTTTCCTCAAATACATGAGGGTAGCGCAATCTACTTCAGAGTTGATAGTTTCAACATGGGGGAAGGCATCAAACAGAATAATCCGTTCAGAGTCCCAGAAGACCGTCGCCGTAACTTTACCGGTTGAGGGTGCGGCGTTGAACATTTTCCTCGGAGAATAAGGTGGTATGGCACCATTCCATGGACAACCGTTTTGTTTTCGATTCGAAGTGATGAACCCATGTTTTACGGCCTGTGCTACAGCATTAACAGCAGTATTGGCAATTTCGGCATGAATCGTAACATGATCTGTGGTTTACACAGCTGCAGAATCGTGCTCAATAAACACAAGGGAATGATGAAGACCGCTCTGACACCTTTGAACCTGTAAAGTGCATTAGCGATAGTGATGGCTTTAAAACATGCAGTGTTCAAAAGAAGTGCATTCAGACACAAAATGCTACTAAGGCTGCTGCCGACCCCATAGAGAACGGAGAAAGACAAAGAGGAAAAAATAACAGCCAAATATTTTACCAGCTTTTAAACAAGAGCTTATACTGAGTGTCTTGCAACTTACACATCCGACAGTGTAAGCGATAGCGGCGTAATGCACACTGAACTGGGAGTCATGGTTTCAGGGTGCGACTTGTTAGTGTCTCACGTTGCGAAGAGTATTCAGAACGAGTATATTGTTGCTACCAAGAAGAATCACCTATTATTAGTCACCTTTCCTCGTTGTCAAATTGCCCCACTCTTCCGTAAATAATTCCGTCAAAAACGTAGTCGATGTTATAATTCGGCAACTACAAAAATTAAAGATTATTTGCATACGTCAAAAAGTTTGTTACATTTCCCACAAAAACACCAACTCGGTAACTACATTACTACACACCTGGAAATTGAAATAAGAACACCGTGAATTCATTGTCCCAGGAAGGGGAAATTTTATTGACACATTCCTGGGGTCAGATACATCACATGATCACACTGACAGAACCACAGGCACATAGACACAGGCAACAGAGCATGCACAATGTCGGCACTAGTACAGTGTATATCCACCTTTCGCAGCAATGCAGGCTGCTATTCTCCCATGGAGACGATCGTAGAGATGCTGGATGTAGTCCTGTGGAACGGCTTGCCATGCCATTTCCACCTGGCGCCTCAGTTGGACCAGCGTTCGTGCTGGACGTGCAGACCGCGTGAGACGACGCTTCATCCAGTCCCAAACATGCTCAATGGGGGACAGATCCGGAGATCTTGCTGGCCAGGGTAGTTGACTTACACCTTCTAGAGCACGTTGGGTGGCACGGGATACATGCGGACGTGCATTGTCCTGTTGGAACAGCAAGTTCCCTTGCCGGTCTAGGAATGGTAGAACGATGGGTTCGATGACGGTTTGGATGTACCGTGCACTATTCAGTGTCCCCTCGACGATCACCAGTGGTGTACGGCCAGTGTAGGAGATCGCTCCCCACACCATGATGCCGGGTGTTGGCCCTGTGTGCCTCGGTCGTATGCAGTCCTGATTGTGGCGCTCACCTGCACGGCGCCAAACACGCATACGACCATCATTGGCACCAAGGCAGAAGCGACTCTCATCGCTGAAGACGACACGTCTCCATTCGTCCCTCCATTCACGCCTGTCGCGACACCACTGGAGGCGGGCTGCACGATGTTGGGGCGTGAGCGGAAGACGGCCTAACGGTGTGCGGGACCGTAGCCCAGCTTCATGGAGACGGTTGCGAATGGTCTTCGCCGATACCCCAGGAGCAACAGTGTCCCTAGTTTGCTAGGAAGTGGCGGTGAGGTCCCCTACGGCACTGCGTAGGATCCTACGGTCTTGGCGTGCATCCGTGCGTCGCTGCGGTCCGGTCCCAGGTCGACGGGCACGTGCACCTTCCGCCGACCACTGGCGACAACATCGATGTACTGTGGAGACCTCACGCCCCACGTGTTGAGCAATTCGGCGGTACGTCCACCCGGCCTCCCGCATGCCCACTATACGCCCTCGCTCAAAGTCCGTCAACTGCACATACGGTTCACGTCCACGCTGTCGCGGCATGCTACCAGTGTTAAAGACTGCGATGGAGCTCCGTATGCCACGGCAAACTGGCTGACACTGACGGCGGCGGTGCACAAATGCTGCGCAGCTAGCGCCATTCGACGGCCAACACCGCGGTTCCTGGTGTGTCCGCTGTGCCGTGCGTGTGATCATTGCTTGTACAGCCCTCTCGCAGTGACCGGAGCAAGTATGGTGGGTCTGACACACCGGTGTCAATGTGTTCTTTTTTTCCATTTCCAGGAGTGTAGTTCTGGATACACACCGAGGTGACATTAGTTATGTGATAGTGATATGTAAATGCACACACTGGCGGTATCGCGCATATAAGGTATAAAATGGCGATGCACTGGCAGAACTGTCATTTGTACTCAGATGATTCTTATGGAAAAGTTTCCGACGTGATTGTGGCCACACGACGGGAGTTCACAGACTCTGAAAGCGAAAGGCTAGTTGGAGCTACACATGTGGGAAATTCACATCGGAAATCGTTAGGGGATTCAGTCTTCCGAGACCGACAGTGTCAAGAGAGTGCCGAGAATGCCAAATTTCAGGAATTACCTCTCGTCACGGACGACGCAGTGGCTGGGAGCTTCACTTAAAGACCGAGAGCAGTGGCGTTTGCGCAGAGTTGTCGTTGCTTACAGACAAGCAACACTGCGTGAAATAACTGCGCAAATCAATGTGGGACGTACAACGAACGTATTCGTTAGGACACTGTAGCGAAATTTGGCGTTAATGGGCTATGGCAGCAGACGACCGACGCTAGTGCCTTTGCTAACAGCACGACATGGCCTGCAACGCGTCTCCTGGACTCTAGACTATATCGGTTGGACCCTAGACGACTGGAACCTGTGGCCTGGTCAGATGAAAGCCGATTTCTGTTGGTAAGAGCTAACTGTAGGGTTCAAGTATGGAGCAGACTCGACAAAAACATGGACCCAAGTTGTCAACAAGACACTGTACAAGCTGGTAGTGACGCCATGATGGTGTGGACTAAGTCCTCTGGTCCAATTGGAGATCACTTGCAGCCACACATGGACTTGATGTTCCCAAACTACGATGGAACTTTATTGGGTGACCAAGTGTCGTGAAGCCTGGCCACAGCTGTTCGCGATTGGTTTGAAAAATATTCTGGACAGTTCGAGCGAATGGTTTGACCACCCAGGTCGCCGGACATGAATCCCATCGAACACATATTGGACACAATCGAGAGGTCAATTCGTACACAAAATCTTGAACAGGCAACACTTCCGCTATTATGGTTGGCTATAGAGGCAGGGGACTTGCAAGGAATTTTTGAGCCCATAGCACGTCGAGTTCCTGCACTATGTAAGGCAAAAGAAGGTCTTACACGATCTTAGCTGGTATGCCATGACTTTTTTCGCTTCAGTATATTTCAAGTGACGGTCTTAGCTACATCACCCTCTATACAGCTTTAAGTCAGCTGTTTTATGGTGGCTATTTTTCACTTTCGGCACCAATAAACAATCTTGCGAAACAAAAAGATCTTCCAAGAGGTTTCGTCTGATCCACCATCATCGTCAGAAATACTTGCACAGCGTCTGTGCCCGTCGCGTATCGCTGAAGGTCCATCTGGTTGAAGGATGGACGCTGGAACGTAGCAAGCGCGGTGCTGAGGCCCCGGCAGGCGCAGTGGAGGCGTCAATCAAGGCAGTGCAGTGCTTCCCAAATGAGCCGGCTCCCATCCGGCGGCCCGCAGACAAAGACTTTAATGCGCGGCCGCTGGGCCGCTAGGTGGCCGGCTTATCGGACGATGATTTATGGCCGGCACGGCCGCTGATGAAGTTTGGCCGCCGCCACGCCGCGCGGCTCCGATAAAGATGAAGTTAGGGCCAACTCTGATTAGTCCAGCACCGCTGCTCCCCACTAGCCCTGCCCCTGCACCCTGCACCCTGCCCCCCCCCTCTCCTACGCCCCCTCGCCCCCGCCGCCGCCATCAGCCTTCCGTCCTGTCGCCGCCTCCGACGTACATACATATAAACATTTTTATGATTCTACCCTATTTCCCGACTCCTGCTCATGTGCTTCATCAGTTGTTGGTATGACTCTATTTGTTGTACAGAATCCAATGTAGCATGTATTTATTTCAAAATTTTGGTAGAGTCAATTTTCTGAGAATCGCTCAATACATTACCAGGAAAAAATTCTGCACCCTATTAGAGGTTTTTAACTAACTCAAAATTTATTTTCCCAACAGCGTATATGGAGTACATTTACAAATCAATAGCACAAGTGATCCTGAGGTACCAGGTATCGACCCTTGTCGAAACACCGTTATTATTACGAGGTCTAGCCTCCACAGGTGTCAATACCAGCATTTATTCTGGCATCTAGTCGAATGTAAAGATGGCGAATGTTGTCTGAGGCGTGGGGGAGTCACTGGCGCCAGTGATTCTCTTATCTAGTAAGGGCAATAATCGCGTCCGAGCTGGCCGTTATATAAGAGTGGCGTTTCCGGCTTGGTTTTCCGCTACGGGGCCCTAGTGGTAGTGCTTGCCCGTTGCATGAGGATGTGTTGGCGAGTCTTGGAGTGACCGTTACGGAGGAGCGTTGGTTGCTCGCGGCGCTGTGGTATGGTTTGTACAGTGTGTCGGCGGCGGGCTGGTGGTGATGGCCTCCAATGCACTAGAAAATGTGTGAAGTGTGTGTATTGTACTACCTGATGCTGGATGCCTATGTATGCTATGTGGATTCTCGTCGTTTGCTGCTACTAACGGTGAGCAACTGCTACTTCCTTGCAGTTGTATTTTGTGACCAGTCTGATCGTAATTTTTGTTCACAACCGGAAACAGTGATTTGTATGTGATTATCCCTGCCGTGACGTGAATGAGGAATTCACTCTTGGTTCCAGTATATGTTGAGTAGTGGTGTTAAGAATGTAAAACACTGCTCAGAGACGGGGCACTAAGCATGAGTAGTGTGAAGGCTGCGTGAGTCATTCTAGGATAGTGCGCAGGCCATGTTTAGTGTTAAGACAGTGTGCATGTAATGTTACTTGAGTATCGTATGTTCTATTCTGTGGTCTCCGTCTGAAGGGGCCGTGACTTTGGTGTCTGGTATTATGGGCTTTTATGCTCTCGGTTCGGGAGGCCGTTAACATCTCCAGACTTTATGCTTGTTGTTGGCGTCTGCCAGTAAGAGTAAAGAATTATGAACTGTAAGAACTGAATAGTTTTTCATGTTATTTCTTTGAGGCCTTGCATGTGTTAAGGGTATTAAATTTAAAGGAGAGTGGGGCATAACTCTGAAATGAGAGGGTTTGTGTTGTGTCCTTTGGTTTCGTTATCTGTCCTTTGTTTTCTTTTTTTCCAAATGTTACAGTGTACTATGAGCGGCAGCACAATCAGTTCCGGATTGACCAATACAGGGGGCGGAGATTGATTGAAAGACGTTCGGACGCCGTTAGATCGACCAGGTACGTTTAGGTAACGCTCGGTGCTACTTGGCTCTATCCTGTCAGAGTCGCTGCTCGCCCCAGTACTTGACAGAAGTTGAGTATTCTCTCTCGTACGTGTCTGAAGATTCCTTTCGTTAGTATGTTCGGGCTGCGCCAAGATGCGTGCCCTGCTCCTAGTAGTTTGGTAACTCTTGTATTAGGGTGGGTCATTCGTTGCGGTGTGCCCGTTGCTGCGTGGAACTTAGACTGACTGTTAAGATAACTGTCTTCTGCCTAAATATTGTTGTTATACTTGAAAGGGATTTCACGAGAAAGTTCAGAGGAATAAGTCACTATATAACTGGTGGAATTACGTTGTTCTCTGGCCTGTTTATTGGTCTAAGGTTCCCGTTGGGGAATTTGCTCTTTTACTTAAAATTTGTTACTTAATATTCTGTACTGTTGCTTGTTTTATCAATTGGGATTTAGTCCCAGTAAATTTCTGTTACATTTGTGGGCAATTATGCTTTTCATCTATACTTGTCTGGGGCTATTTGTTATTTAGTTAAAAAGAGAGATCTTCCCTTAACTTGTTTCATTCCATATGCCCTTGTAATTATATTTGTTATTGGTGGCTATTGGAAGGTCGGTTTTGTAATACGTTTTGTAAAACTGTTTTTGGGGATATGTGTAACAAATCTTTGTGAACTACAAGCCTGTGTTTGCGTTTTCTTATGATTGCCCTCTGTGACTAGTTTCAGGATTGTAAATTTCACGTCCCACAGTCCAGGGATACGGTAGCCAACACCTGCTCGATATGGTCACGTAGTTCTGTAAGAGTTGTTGGTTGACGACTCGTACGAGTCACTTTTCGTCCTATCATATACCACAAGTTAGCCATTGAACACAAGTTCTGTGATCGTGCTAACCAGAGACGTTGCTACACGTCTTGCAGAGCACGTTGAATTTCACGGACAATGTGTGGGCGAACATTATCCTGTTGGAAAAACACATCACTTTCCTGTTGCAAGAAGGGCAAAATAATGGGTCTATCAACATTCTGCAATACTAAGCCGGCCGCGGTGGTCTAGCGGTTCTAGGCGCTCAGTCCGGAGACGCGTGACTGCTACGGTCGCAGGTTCGAATCCTGCCTCGGGCATGGATATGTGTGATGTCCTTAGGTTAGTTAGGTTTAAGTAGTTTTAAGTTCTAGGGAACTGATGACCATAGATGTTAAGTCCCATAGTGCTCAGAGCCATTTGAACCATTTTTTGCAATACCAAGCGCTGGTTACCGCCACCTCCAGAAACGACAAAAGTGAACGAGAGTTGTAGTTTATCGCACCCCACACCATGAGACCTGGGGTGGAGCCAGTGTGTCTTTCGAACGCACTCTACGAGACTGCGGTCAACAGGTCTATATCGTAAGCGCAAAAGACTGTCATTTTCGCTCAGGCAGAATCTTCTGTCATCACTGAGAACTACAGTGTGACACTCCATCTCCCAAATGACCATCTGATGGAGCCAGTCGAGCCCTGTACGTCGATGATGTGGCGTGAGTGGAAGTCGAGCATGCCTGTAGCCCCACCTGTTCGCGACCATTGGTGTTGACAAGAGAGGACTCACAAGCCCTCTTTTCGGTGCTGTGGTAGCTGTACTATGTGCTACTACCGTTGTTACAATACGACGACCTTAAGGGCCGTCTGTGCTGCGTGGAGATTCGGAAGCTCGTCTACGAGTGTGAGAATGTCCACGTGATCACTGATATCAGTATCGTTTCACATCTGACGCAGCACGTCCTTCTTGTCTGGTAATTCTCCGAAAGGATCGTCCCGCCACTCGAAAGGCCGCAATTTGGCCCCTTTCAAACTCGCTGAGTTGGCTCTGGGAAGCACGTGTGCGTCTCTGTGTTATGGTTGCCTATGTGCTTCACACGTCTGCACCACATTGAGCCTTCTCGCGGAGAGCATTCCCTATCCCCCAGGCTCCATATGTCGTTATCGGATCAAAAGCGATGTCATGTTCCGAGATGTACTAATTTTGTTTCCAGCAGTGTAACTACACTCCTGGAAATGGAAAAAAGAACACATTGACACCGGTGTGTCAGAACCACCATACTTGCTCCGGACACTGCGAGAGGGCTGTACAAGCAATGATCACACGCAAGGCACAGCGGACACACCAGGACCCGCGGTGTTGGCCGTCGAATGGCGCTAGCTGCGCAGCATTTGTGCACCGCCGCCGTCAGTGTCAGCCAGTTTGCCGTGGCATACGGAGCTCCATCGCAGTCTTTAACACTGGTAGCATGCCGCGACAGCGTGGACGTGAACCGTATGTGCAGTTGACGGACTTTGAGCGAGGGCGTATAGTGGGCATGCGGGAGGCCGGGTGGACGTACCGCCGAATTGCTCAACACGTGGGGCGTGAGGTCTCCACAGTACATCGATGTTGTCGCCAGTGGTCGGCGGAAGGTGCACGTGCCCGTCGACCTGGGACCGGACCGCAGCGACGCACGGATGCACGCCAAGACCGTAGGATCCTACGCGGTGCCGTAGGGGACCGCACCGCCACTTCCCAGCAAATTAGGGACACTGTTGCTCCTGGGGTATCGGCGAGGACCATTCGCAACCGTCTCCATGAAGCTGGGCTACGGTCCCGCACACCGTTAGGCCGTCTTCCGCTCACGCCCCAACATCGTGCAGCCCGCCTCCAGTGGTGTCGCGACAGGCGTGAATGGAGGGACGAATGGAGACGTGTCGTCTTCAGCGATGAGAGTCGCTTCTGCCTTGGTGCCAATGATGGTCGTATGCGTGTTTGGCGCCGTGCAGGTGAGCGCCACAATCAGGACTGCATACGACCGAGGCACACAGGGCCAACACCCGGCATCATGGTGTGGGGAGCGATCTCCTACACTGGCCGTACACCACTGGTGATCGTCGAGGGGACACTGAATAGTGCACGGTACATCCAAACCGTCATCGAACCCATCGTTCTACCATTCCTAGACCGGCAAGGGAACTTGCTGTTCCAACAGGACAATGCACGTCCGCATGTATCCCGTGCCACCCAACGTGCTCTAGAAGGTGTAAGTCAACTACCCTGGCCAGCAAGATCTCCGGATCTGTCCCCCATTGAGCATGTTTGGGACTGGATGAAGCGTCGTCTCACGCGGTCTGCACGTCCAGCACGAACGCTGGTCCAACTGAGGCGCCAGGTGGAAATGGCATGGCAAGCCGTTCCACAGGACTACATCCAGCATCTCTACGATCGTCTCCATGGGAGAATAGCAGCCTGCATTGCTGCGAAAGGTGGATATACACTGTACTAGTGCCGACATTGTGCATGCTCTGTTGCCTGTGTCTATGTGCCTGTGGTTCTGTCAGTGTGATCATGTGATGTATCTGACCCCAGGAATGTGTCAATAAAGTTTCCCCTTCCTGGGACAATGAATTCACGGTGTTCTTATTTCAATTTCCAGGAGTGTATTTGGATAACGTTATTGTCAATCTCCTCTGCTGCTTTCCCTGTAGTAGGATTTATTATAGTCCTAGTAGGATCTGTAAAAAATACCAATTCTGCTTGCCAAACGTTAAGTGACCGTAATTCACATATATAAGAAATATGAATTGATCCAAAATTGAACACTATGGGATGGCTCTGAGCACTATGGGACTTAACATCTGAGGTGATCAGTCCCCTAGAACTTAGAACTACTTAAACCTAACTAACCTAAGGACATCACACACACCCATGCCCGAGGCAGGATTCGAACCTGCGACCGTAGCGGTCGCGCGGTTCCGGACTGAAGCGCCTAGAACCGCATGGCCAAACCAACACTATGGGACTCCCTTTGTGATTTCTATCCAATCATTCAAAATTTATACGCCTTCAACGCTGTTTTAATTATTCAACACAACGTTTTCCATTTTGGTTTTTAAGTATTTTACAAACCACTGTCTGAGGGTTTATCTACCCACTCTAATAAAAATTAAAAAAAAAAAAAAACTGAGTGCACGGATCAACGAACAACCTGAACGAGTGTCATCGGACGTTCGCCACGAACAAATCCAACGAACAATATAGAACGAAATAAGATCAACAACAACAACAAAATAGTGGTAACGTGCTTGCCTCACATGCAGTGGGCCCGGGTTCGATTCCCGGTCAGGTTGGAGATTTTCTCCGCTCCTGGACTGGATGTTGTGTTGTCCTCATCATCATTTCATCCTCATCGCCACCACGCAAGTCGCCCAATATGGCGTCGACTGAAATAAGACTGCGGCCGAACATCTCCGGATGGGGCCTCCCCGCCAACAATGCTACACGCTCATTTCCTTCCATAAAACTTGAGTTTTTCTAAAAGAGTAGAATGATATGCGCTATCAAACGCCTTGGAAAAATTACAAAAAACACCATTTGTCAATATTTTATTACTTAAAGTTTGTACAATTTAATGAGTGAACGCATAAATAGTCATCTCAGTAGAGACTTCTGGAAGCTAAACTGTGAAACGCCAAATAAATTACTATGGAATACATTTAATTTGACATTCAAATGGTTCAAATGGCTCTGAGCACTATGGGACTTAACATCTATGATGTCCATTATAATTATACGGGCTGTTATGCCGTGGTCGGTTGATGAATTCTGTGGTGATTCCCAACGTTTCGTCTCCGACTGCGGGAGACATCTTCAAGGGGGTCCGTAGCTTGATGGAAGGTCCAACACACACACTGGCTCGCTACTGACTGTGTGTGTTGGACCTTCCATCAAGCTACGGACCCCCTTGAAGATGTCTCCCGCAGTCGGAGACGAAACGTTGGGAATCACCTCAGAATTCATCAAACGACCACGGCATAACAGCCCGGATAATTATAATGGACATGATATTTCCGGCCGTGAAAGTTTACATTTTAGTATTAACATCTATGGTCATCAGTCCCCTAGAACTTAGAACTACTTAAACCTAACTAACCTAAGGACATCACACACATCCATGCCCGAGGCAGGATTCGAACCTGCGACCGTAGCAGTCGCGCGGCTCCGGACTGAGCGCCTAGAACCGCTAGACCACCGCGGCCGGCTAATTTGACATTAGCATCTCTTTTAATGTATACCTCATCCTGTACCACCTCTTTTATCTTAGACTTGAAGCACCTCATCTTGTTCTCATTAACGAGCCTTACTACTTTGCATGATTATATCTCATTGCTGTAAGGCGCTGTATTGTTCATTTCCACTAACTGTGCATCGTGATCAGACAGTCCATTAAAAATAGAGTACACAATGAAACGTCACAGTGGTTTCTCCATCTTCAACTGTGTAATTCATCTCGACTGAATAACTGTAACAGAAAGTAATATTTCCACCGAGCGAGGAACTCACATAATGTTTAAATTTATATATATCTCAGGTTCAAGCAGTCGCTTTATAGCGCTGGTTAATTTTTGTCCATGAGTAAACAAAGATCTCTGTCAAATGTGTTTCTTTCTTTTTTTTTCTTTCTTGCAACTTTTTGAGATGGATGTTCCAATGTAAGTGACCTTAAATAATAAGGAATATTTCAACAGCCAGACGTATATTTCAATACCACAACATATTCACTAAACACTGAGTACTTATTTCTTAACATCTCATCTCATGTATCAGTCAGTGAGTATTTGTGAGAAGAATTAGCCAACTTCGTCCCGATTTGCACAGCAATCGCTGTGGCCACCTCAGTGAGATAGTTACCATTTATATTTGTTTATGCAGACTGATATGGCAAATAAAAATTTGTATCATGCTGGAGATTCGAACCTGGGTCTCCTGCTCACTATTAAGATGTGCTAATCACTACGCTACCCTGGCACATTGAGTTTGCACAACTGGGCAGAGTACTCGAGAACACCTCCTCCTCAATCCAGACTCCTGTTCACGCCTCAGACCACTTGATATACGCCCTAAACTCGAAGACGACTGCTCTCTAAAAGCACTGGAGTAACACTCCAGCATCAAATGAAATAGGAGGATCGTGCCTCAAACATAGGTATAAATGCTTTAATCAAATGAATTTCACAGGCAGATCCAGAGATCCAGAGATCTCTAACATCAGGGGTAAAATACAGGGAGGGAAAGGCTATTTACAATTTGTACAGAAATCAGATGGCAGTTATAAGAGTCGAGGGACATGAAACGGAAATAGTGGTCGGGAAGGGAGTGAGACTGGGTTGTAACCTCTCCCCGATGCTATTCAATCTGTATATTGAGCAAGCAGTAAAGGAAACAAAAGAAAAGTTCGGAGTAGGTATTAAAATCCATGGTGAAGAAATAAAAAATTTGAGGTTCGCCGATGGCATTGTAATTCTGTCAGAGACAGCAAAGGACTTGGAAGAGCAGTTGAACGGAATGGACAGTGTCTTGAAAGGAGGGTATAAGATGAACATCAACAAAAGCAAAACGAAGATAATGAAATGTAGTCGAATTAAGTCGGGTGATGCAGAGGGAATTACATTAGGAAATGTGACACTTAAAGTGGTAAACGAGTTTTGCCATTTGGGGAGCAAAATAATTGATGATGGTCGTAGTAGAGAGGATATAAAATGTAGACTAGCAATGGCAAGGAAAGCGTTTCTGAAGAAGAAAAATTTGTTAACATCAAGTGTAGATTTAAATGTCAGGAAGTCGTTTCTGAAAGTATTTGTATGGAGTGTAGCCATGTATGGAAGTGAAATGTGGACGATAAATAGTTTAGACAAGAAGAGAATAGAAGCTTTCGAAATGTGGTGCTACAGAAGAATGCTGAACTTTAGATGGGTATATCACATAACTAGAGGTATTGAATAGAATTGGGGAGAAGAGAAGTTTGTGGCACAACTTGACTAGTAGAAGGGATCGGTTGGTAGGACATGTTCTGAGGCATCAAGGGATCACCAATTTAGTACTAGAGGGCAGCGTGGAGGGTAAAAATCGTAGAGGGAGACCAAGAGATGAATACACTAAGCAGATTCAGAAGGATGTAGGCTGCAGTAGGTACTGGGAGATTAAGCTTGCACAGGATAGAGTAGCATGGAGAACTGCATCAAACCAGTCTCAGAACTGAAGACCACAACAACAACAACATTTATGGAGTATATATGTAGTGTTGAGCGACGAATGACAGCCTGTGCCAAAGACGGAATTCAAAACCAATTCGAACAAAAAAATAAAAATGGTGAATGGTTGAGGAGTACGAATCAGGACAGTCGCGTATTTAAGTTCACAAAGATAATGACAGGTTTTTATTCATCCCTTTATAACTACGGCGAACTGATAAATCTTACAAAAAAAGTACAAAACACAAATCCAAAAAGGGATGGTGCTTGATTTGCAAAGTGTTCACTGGAGTAGAAACTATACAAATTCTCCCCTGAATTAATCCCTTTTAGAGCGCAATCTGACTTTGTTTACATGAAACCGCTGTGAGGCTTAATTCCTTTCAAATAGAATCAGCTATGACGAAGCACATCACAAACTATGTTTCACCGGAGATCAAGGAGCTGCGAATATCATTTAACAATCCTACGCCGATACAGCAGCGCTTTACCCTTTCACCTTGATTCAGGCAGTAGCAGAAAACGGCACACTGAGGATGAGCAGTGGCACGCAGCAGCAGCTGTGATGTTCTGACGCGCCCGCGAAAATTTGCGAACTATATGGACTGGCGTATCACAGCCCTGAAATCCCAGTAGATTCAGATTTTATGGGTCTGTGGAATGAATAATTAATCTAATCTAATCTAATGAGGTGCACCCGTTCACTTGTCTGGCCAAACCAATTTTGACCCACATGCGCGATGGTGGATGCTGGGATTGTTAAATGTCAAATGACCGACCCAGGACGAATAAGTTCACTCTAGTGACACATGATGTATCCGAGATGATATGCAGTTCTGTTCTCGGTACAGTTGGAAACACACTGGCTCAAGTTGCAGATCACAAGTCTCACCCACTAGCGAAAGTCCTGAAGTTCTCCACCAGTGCAGGAGCAGTCACTTTCCATCAAGCCTTGGTACGAGAGCCGAACTGGCGAAAACACCGTCTCCGCATTCTACAAACCAATCGAACTATTCACTACTCATTGAATCTCTCCTCTTCACTATTCTGTTGGCCTGTACCCAATCCAGACACAGCACCAGTATTCCTATGCTCGGGGAGGAAGCCTCTGCTTTGCACATACTGAGAGGAGCCAATCAGCGACTCAACGTCTCTCTTGTCTAGAAAATCAAGATTTTAGACTAGGGAGACGTCGTTCTCACAGTAACCATGGCAATGTGTCGAGAAAAACGTCTGCCTAGACGTGACTATAGTACCTCATTTACAGAGAGATCTAGTCATTCCAGGCCGATCATTTCCAGTTTCTGAAAGAAGGTTGTTAAGTTTTCCAGACAGTCATGCCCATGAAATATATATTTTTCCCACTCGCTAAATTACCTTGTGACTTTCAGGGCGTCAAGGGCGTTTCTGTCTTGCCTCCACTAAACATGTGCACCAATATCTCTGTCCGAATAGTCTCAGCTTCTAACACGAGAACGCTTGCAGTCTTATGATCATCCCACCGTTTGCACAAAAGCTCAGATTACAGCAGTCTCTCTTAAATGGCTTCCTCCACTCATTTTCTGCTAACTGGCCACCTTTGCAACAGTCTTTCCCCTGGCCCAGGTAAAATGTTTTGTAAAGCGGTGTCTTCCTGTTCCTTCCGTAAGTGGCAGTAGGGGTGTGCCACGGTCTGAAGTCCCTCTGCAGATACAATCCACAGAGCGCCGTTTTCCAGAATTGCTCTCACAGCCAGATCGCTAGACACAGCATTTTTGGTCTGAAATCCATCTTTCTCCCTGTTCCCCATCGCCTCCATTATGGCCCCTCAGGTACTCTACAAGCTACACATGCAGTTATATGAACATTCTGCCCATAATTTCCTCGTGTAAAAATTCACCAACCATACATACCAAATGTAGTACTCGGGAACACCGAGATCATGACCTTAAATGTGAATATTAATGTGTTGTTGAAGTGAGAGAGTGGCATGCCACCGCTCATTACCTCCCCATTATCGAATAATATCTGATCAGGGAGTGTCACACTTCAGTAAAGAGGTTAGTGTGACATGGAGCAGAAGCAATTATGACAGTCTAATTGGGTCTTTGAGAATGACATGTCGGACCATGACAGCTTCGCCAACCAAAAACCAAAATAGAAACCACGCCCTGTATTGACCTCATTCAACCAGGGGTGATACACACACTCACTGGTGCAAGTTTTGTGATTTTCTGGTGTCAGAATTGTTCCTGTTAACCCTCAGGTCTTTGACATACACCTCTGACCATAAATACAATGACTGAACTGTTAAAAGATCATGCAGACACTTAACTAGCCCAGTCACACCGAAGATGAGGTTAGAGATAATTGGATTCCGTAACCACAATACAATGTCTTTGAGCATTGAGCGTTCTATGACTCATAATTTTTGTTACCGCTGCCAAGCATTCAAAGTGATTCAATCTTCTGTAGAGACAATTACATAACAAATTTTATCCAAGTATTCAGCAAAACTTGTTCTTCTAGTACAACAGAGTAAATGGTGTTAACACAAAATATACAAAATTTAAATGACACATGTAACTTCTTGAGACTTCATACAAATGACAAAGACAAAATGAAGACGTGTAAATTTCGAAAGATAGTTTGATTATTAGTGTATTATTTGTGTGAGGTCTGTTGAAAATCTTAGATTTTAGATGAGAGTGGTCTTGTACCCAAGTACACATCTAACAGTGGTGTTGTCAGTTAAAATATTACATTTAACCTAATAAAACACAAAAAGGCACACAAAAATGGGAATTAAAAAACACCAATATATTTTAAGTCTCCTACTGCTCCCTTGTCAAGAGTCTTTAGGGAGTCCAGAAAGTAATTTTAACATGAAACAGACAAATAAACACAGTGCTACACTCAAGAGGTGTGTAACAGGTTGAAAGTGGCAGGTGTAGGGGCTGAGTAGGTGCTAAGAGAAGAGTTATCCCTTTACTTAACATCATCAGCAGTGACAGTGGTGTCAGGGCAGGACATGTCCCCAGTCTATGACAGTAACAGGTAGGCATCTAGAGTATTGAGAGATCAGAGATGGGGTGGCAGTTGCGGGTTGCTCTTCTTGATGACAGTCCTTCAGCAGCAATTGTCAGTATCATGGCAAGTGACACGAGACATCAATCGCTTGGTCCAGCGCTCTTCAGTCCCTGCTTTCTGTGGATGCTCCCACTCTCCATTGGCATGAGTGAAAGGGACAAGCAAGATTCTGTCCACGCCTCCATCGCCCTTGATCTGACACATTGTCGTCACACCTGTCAACCGCCTGCCCTGTCATCTCAGGGGCGGGGGAGTGGTCACCTGTGCTCACAGCTGCCTTTGTGGTCCTATGGTGACGTCACATCAGCTGGTCGCTCACCAGAGTACGGCGCCCCGTTTCCCAACGCCGTTTATGCATCCCAATGGCCCTGTCACAGCCTACAGATTCATACTTCAAGCACTCTCACATCATGCAACACTTACTTGTAATTATTCTACCCCTTACCAAGTTTAGTCACCTCTGACCCTTTCTACTTTGCGCTACTCTGGACTTTGAAACTTCTCCTGATGCCAACTTACGGGATGGTGACGCTGAAGCAGGTATCTGACGCAGAATCTTGGTCAAGTACTGCTCACCGCCATCTGTATACTCCTCTATGTGCTGTCAGCATAGAACAAACACCGTCACGAATCCACCTTTCCCCCTGAAACTGACCAATAACACTCAAAAATCGACATAAATATATCATCAATTAACAGCTGCCGAAATGACATAAAAATACCAGGTCTTTTTTATAATGTTGTAGCGCAGAACAATTTCTACCTTCCGTTTTCATCTGTTCCCATTCGTCACTTGCTTAGTATCCGTCTAAATACATACTACCGTGGCTTGCACTCCACGTGCTCACGTCATGTAGTAAAAACTTAGCCAGTGACGCGCCTCTGGCGTTGGAGCTGACGATGCACAATCGAAATATCTCACGACAAACATCATCGCACTACTGGTGATAATCCATAAGAGATAACCACAAACGAAAAAGTACCACCAGCGAAAAATATCGCACCATAGCCGATTATGCACAAGTGTAACACAGCGAGAGCATATCGCTCATCTGACAATAACCTCAATGGAACCGCAGCGAGCAAAAATAACCAATTCGGTCGTCAACACGCGTCTGGCGTGGGCACCCCATGTCCATCTCGCACGATACCCCACCTGTATCGGTGGTATGATCCAAATCACGCCTAGATCCACAATCCGATCGCTGACCAACTTCTGTGACACCACTTTCGTCTCCTCACTCAGAACAGTGAAACAGACAGCGAATACGCATCACCGGCAACGCAACGAAAGAAACGAAACCATTACTACATTCCAAGATGAATTCTGAGAAGAATTCTGTCTCCAAGACTTGTGCAATTATTTCCGAACCAAAAAATGCAATTTTCACGCAGTTCCAACACATACCTTTTCTGTGGCTTAACAAGCTACTAATATAATAATGTTCAAGTGGTGAACCAACCATTTTTGTCATAAACCTGAGATGTTTCCGCCGAGAAATTGGCACATTCCTATCCACGAAATAAATTTCTACTGGTGAAACATGAGAGGATAGCAGGACGTCACAAATTTGCAGTAAATCATCAAAGTGAAAATGGTGGACAGAAAACTACGGGCGCCAAACTCATTGATCAGATGTCACACGAGATCTTATCTGTAAATTATAATAATAAATCATCCAAAAAGTGTAAATGTAAACAAATAAAGGGCAACACACCAAATGACCACAGAAATGAACTTACCTACAGCTTTGTTTTGAGCTGAGGCCTCAGCGGCCGACTGTCAGTTTCTACGCGAACTTCTGCTGCGGCTTCTGTTTGAGGAGTTGGTTGGCCTGATTTGCACTGCGTTGTTCTGGTGATCATGTTGCGGATTTCGCCTACCAATCCCTCCATTATTCCTTGCTTGTCCAGAGTTCCAGACCAGCTGCAGGAAGTGGTTAGAGCCGGCCGGTGTGGCCGTGCGGTTAAAGGCGCTTCAGTCTGGAACCGCGTGACCGCTACGGTCGCAGGTTCGAATCCTGCCTCGGGCATGGATGTGTGTGATGTCCTTAGGTTAGTTAGGTTTAATTAGTTCTAAGTTCTAGGCGACTGATGACCTCAGAAGTTAAGTCGCATAGTGCTCAGAGCCATTTGAAGTGGTTAAAATTTTGAATTTCCCTCTTGTTCCTATTCCCGTTTTAGTGAAAGTTACCGCCATATGTCCCTCGTCTGCTTCTGTCACTCCACTGAGCCTCATTATTAAATCTTTGGCCTTGATACTGATTTCTTGTTGACCTGTTTCTGTTTGTATTTTACCCGTCATTATTTCCTCCAGATACACCTTGCGAATTTCGTTCATTATGTCTCATTCGGTCCCCCGTGTAGAGCTCTTTTGAATGACTCTGTTCTGTCGTTACATTTGCCAGTGAGAAATTCCTGGTACCTCAATGGCAGTTTCATGTAGCAGTGTCGCATTATATTCTTATTACTATTGTGGTTGGTCTAGGTAACGGTTCTTGTTGACAAACGTCTCGAAAAACTTTACCGGACTGCGGCACTCAGATGCTTCGTAATCCTTCCCTAACATAATCTCCTGTTCTATCCTTTCTTTAGTGACCTCGACCAGTCGGTATTTAGGAAAGCCTCTCTGAATTCCCTGTAACTGCGGCAGTTTGCTACAACGCTACTCATGTGCATCATTTGGGGTGCAATGAATTGTAGTTTTGTTTGTAAACCTGAAAATTTTGAACTGAGAGAAAATGTTTTAAGTTGAAATACTCATAATCTTGCGCCCCTCGACCTCCTCTAAATTCTGGTGCGCGTGCGCCCGAGATTTCATGGCCGACCGATCCCTGTTGCTGTTGTGTACGCTGCTTTCGTGTCGTCATAGTCAGGTAACAATGTTTACGTACGTCTGAGTTGCGTGTGGTCCGGTTCGGTACTATGTATAGTTCGCGCCACTGACTGAGCGTGCTCGGCCGAGCGTCGTACCCCATTAAGCGGGTGATCCTGCCGTATATCGGCCTGTACGGTGGATGTGGCTCCAGGTTAGGTTTCAAAATTTTGTCTTTGACAGTCCTGATGACCAACAAACTCACGGGGACGTGCTGTTACTTCTGACTGAATTTCTACACGAGCGACCCTTTCGCACATTCGTCTCATCTCATCCGCCAGTTCATTCTGTTGGGTAGTGAGACGTGTTTGCCCGTCTTTGATTTCTAGCATTTCTTCCTGTTTTTCTTCAGCTACTCTCTGTCCCTGTTTTTAAGAGCAGAAATAGCCTTTTTCATTGCGCTCACTTCGATCTTTGCCAGCGCTGCCTGATCTCGCGCAATTTGGACATTTTTCCGCTCATCTCGTGCTGCTAATTCGCCAGTCCTAGCCCCACCTCTGAAATCTAACGCTGCTTCTCGCGTATTATCTGACGTTTTCCTAATGTTTTCAACATCTGCTTTTACGCCCTTAACTTCATTCGTGACCCGATTGATGTCTTTGACAAACTCATGAGCTCTCCTTTGAAATTCCTTAATTTCTTTCGTTACTTCGTCCTGACTCTTTTCCTCCTTGTCTTGCCCTTCTGAATATCCCTAATTTCATTAATGAGGATCTCCTGTCTTTGGTCTCCTTCCTGCCACCGTCTCTTCTCTCCCTCCTGCATAGACTGCATGATCGATTCTAACTGCGAACTGCCAGTAACGTATCCTAAACTAGACGTACGCGACTCAGCTGCTCTATGGCGTATCGACCGCGAAATCGGACTGTTACTTTTCCTGCCTGTACCTCTTTCCTTATTTACAGAACCTACGTTAATTACACTGCATAGAGCGATTATCAGATCATGATATGCAATAAGAATTCTCAAAAATTCCATCGGTCCATATTTTTATTTGCGTGGCTCCGAACACAATTCTGGGAAAATTACAACATGAATAATTTTCCTGGTTCAGCACTTATTTATTTAGTGAGTGGAGGTGGAAGTCAACTCATACCGGCAACAGCGTCCATGTTGTTGTTAAAAAATGTCTACTGTAGAAAATTGTAATTGTTTTGGTTGCTCTAATTGTTTGTCTTTATTTTGTAATCGAGATATCATTAAAAACATTGCTGTATGTACAAATGATTTAATTGGAACCCAAAATTGATTGAAAAAAATTAACATAAACTAAAATAAGCAAAGAAATCTGTAAAGAAAAATTAACAAGCCCAATCAGAACGAAATTACATAATGTATGAGAGAATTCATTATTGCATTTTACTGCTTGAAGTAGTAAGTGCTAGGTTGTGATCTCATACATTGTGCATTAAGATTCCATCTATCACATACTTCCATACAGTACAATACAGTTAACAGTAACAAACATAACAATATGCAGTTTCACTGGTCCAAACAGTTGAGCTTCTTAGATCTCACATATAATGGCTCATTTCATTATCGAAGTAAATGCAGTCGGTACTCCGGTCATTTAGGGGCAGTGTTAACATTTCCTATGTCAGTTAATATCATTTATTGCTTCTTTGTGATATTTTATGTTGCAGTACTAAGGTCGAAACTGGTAAGAAAACAAAATGGAAGTAATTAATTCTGGTAACATATCGTCAGAAGAATAAAATAACAAAGCAGACATTAATGCAAATGAAGACAACATAAATTTTGCTATGTGTGAAACCAATACACAATGGGAAAGTGACACACTCATACATATATAGAAAAGAAATCAAGAGGTCATTAAAAATTAATATAATATGATCGCCAGTAATTTTAACTACCACAGACCTAAGAAGTATCCAACTAAAATCAACACACAAATTGAGAAATTTTATTGACTCTTTGCATTATGGATAATAACCACATATTTCTTATCATATAATCAATTAATTTCAATGTACACATCTGACTTAGTTCAGGCTACGACCTTTAATCTCAATTGATTTGGTTTCGAATTTCAAAAAGTCACAGTTTTAAAATAATTGCATTCTCAAAATATTGTAACAAATTCTGTAAGATATTTATTTTTATGCTTGTCTGCTGATTCAAAACTGCGCCAGAATTTGTTAAAACATGTGTGTTTATTTCATATTCTGATTTTTGTTGCAATACACCTTGAATCTGGTTCGTATTTTCAGCCATGATCAGCCAATTTGTATGTTATTACAATCACTAATTCTACATACTGAAACAGTCTCATTTAAAGTCATTGTTAATAGCACGTGTAATATTATTCTTCATTGTGTTGACTGATTTAAATCTAAGACTCACACTTGTACAACACTTAGCCCATATTCTAAGATATTTCTCTGAAGTGGGGCAGATTAGCAAATTAGCAAATTTGACCCAACTTTTTTCTTTCATGTTTTGTAATGTTGTTTCTTCATTTTACCATAACTGCAATATTTCATATCTCTTTCATAGATACTAACAACTAACTCAGATACTATCTGTTGTTCTCAGCTGCATATTTTAGTGTATGAAGCTGAAATGGGTTTCTGATTAAACATTCTACCACAGTTTGAGAATATGCACTGTGATACTGTTCGGGATTATATGAGAAACAGCATATGATGCCATCTACAGTCTTGGGTTTTGGAAAATATTAATTCTGTGTGTTCTGGTGACAGTTGTTATTATTACAAAAAGAAAATTAATGTGTGTTTCTTTCTCACTTTCAATAGTAAACTTCATACAGTATTTCTGTATAATTTATGGAATACTTGGTATATCTTATAAGTATCTTACTCACTACAGTTAATACTATTGTGTCTTCAACATAATGTCTATAGCACAATTTCCAATCTTAGTTCACATCGTTCTTTAAAAAAACAGTTCTCTAGACGAACACGAAATACTAGTACGTTAACAAGAGTACTTGCTAGGCAACAGTGCATAGCTAGTCCATTTGCTGTTTATAGACATGTTATTAGGTACAGAATCACACTATATATGTGGTAACAACAGTAAACTTCCAACAGTTCTATAATCTCAGTTTGTCCTAATTTTCCATGCTTCAAAAGGCTTTTGTTTATAATATTAATTAACTCATCTTTAGGTACACTTACGTAAAGGTTAATATACAAGATGATATGATTTCATCATTTATGCGAATCTAGACATCCTGTATTTGATTTGTAAGATCGTTGTTGTTGTTGTTGTGGTCTGCAGTCCTGAGACTGGTTTGATGCAGTTCTCCATGCTACTCTATCCTGTGCAAGCTTCTTCATCTCCCAGTACCTACTGCAGCCTATATCCTTCTGAATCTGCTTAGTGTATTCATCTCTTGGTCTCCCTCTACGATTTTTAGCCTCCACGCTGCCCTCCAATACTAAACTGGTGATCCCTCAATGTCTCAGAACATGTCCTACCAACCGATCCCTTCTTCTTGTCAAGTTGTGCCACAAGCTCCTCTTCTCCCTAATTCTATTCAATACCTCCTCATTAGTTATGTGAACTACTCATATAATCTTCAGCATTCTTCTGTAGCACCACATTTCGAAAGCTTCTATTCTCTTCTTGTCCAAACTATTTATCGTCCACGTTTCACTTCCATACATGACTACACTCCATACAAACACTTTCAGAAACGACTTCCTGACATTTAAATCTATACTCGATGTTAACAAATTTTTCATCTTCAGAAACGCTTTCCTTGCCATTGCCAGTCTACATTTTATATCCTCTCTACTTCGACCATCAACAGTTATTTTGCTCCCCAAATAACATCGGGGAGAGGCTACAACCCAGTCTCACTCCCTTCCCAACCACTGCTTCACTTTCATACCCCTCGACTCTTATAACTGCCATCTGGTTTCTGTACAAATTGTAAATAGCCTTTCGCTCCCTGTACTTTACCCCTGCCACCTTCAGAGTTTCAAAGAGAGTATTCCAGTCAACATTGTCAAAAGCTTTCTCTACGTCGACAAGTGCTAGAAACGTAGGTTTGCCTTTCCTGAATCTTTCTTCTAAGATAAGTCGTAGGGTCAGTATTGCCTCACGTGTTCCAACATTTCTACGGAATCCAAACTGATCTTCCCCGATGTCGGCTTCTATTAGTTTTTCCATTCGTCTGTAAAGAATTCGCGTTAGTATTTTGCAGCTGTGACTTATTAAACTGATAGTTCGGTAATTTTCACATCTGTCAACAACTGCTTTCTTTGGGATCGGAATTATTATACGCTTCTTGAAGTATGAGGGTATCTCGCCTGTCTCATACATCTTGCTCACCAGATGGTAGAGTTTTGTCAGGACTGGCTCTCCCAAGGCTGTCAGTAGTTCTAATGAAATGTTGTCTACTCCGGGGGCCTTGTTTCGACTCAGGTCTTTCAGTGCTCTGTCAAACTCTTCACGCAGAATCATATCTCCCATTTCATCTTCATCTACATCCTCTTCCATTTCCATAATACTGTCCTCAAGTACATCGCCCTTGTATAGACCCTCTATATACTCCTTCCACCTTTCTGCTTTCCCTTCTTTGCTTAGAACTGGGTTTCCATCAAAGCTCTTAATATTCATGCAAGTGGTTCTCCTTTCTCCAAAGGTCTCTTTAATTTTCCTGTCGGCAGTATCTATCTTACCCCTAGTGAGATAAGCCTCTACATCCTTAAATTCGTCCTCTAGCCATCCCTGCTTAGCCATTTTGCACTTCCTGTCGATCTCATTTTTGAGACGTTTGTATTCCTTTTTGCCTGCTTCATTTACTGCATTTTTATATTTTCTCCTTTCATCAATTAAATTCAATATTTCTTCTGTTACCCAAGGATGTCTACTAGCCCTCGTCTTTTTACCTATTTGGTCCTCTGCTGCATTCACTATTTCATCCCTCTAAGCTACCCATTCTTTTTCTACTGTATTTCATTCCCCCATTCATGTCAATTGTTCCCTTATGCTCTCCCTGAAACTATGTACAACCTCTGGTTCTTTCAGTTTATCCAGGTCCTATCTCCTTAAATTCCCAACTTTTTGCAGTTTCTTCAATTTAATC
This sequence comes from Schistocerca nitens, assembly GCF_023898315.1. Classification (NCBI taxonomy): domain Eukaryota; kingdom Metazoa; phylum Arthropoda; class Insecta; order Orthoptera; family Acrididae; genus Schistocerca; species Schistocerca nitens. The sequence continues at coordinate 973,381,672 of NC_064614.1, read as the reverse complement.
TACAGTTCATAACCAATAGATTGTGGTCAGAGTCCACATCTACCCCTGGAAATGTCTTACAATTTAAAATCTGGTTCCTAAATCTCTGTCTTACCATTATATAATCTATCTGATACCGTTTACTATCTCCAGGGTTCTTCCATGTATACAACCTTCTTTCATGATTCTTAAACCAAGTGTTAGCTATGATTAAGTTATGCTCTGCGCAAAATTCTACCAGGCGGCTTCCTCTTTCATTTCTTAGCCCCAATCGATTTTCATCTACTATGTTTCCTTCTCTCCCTTTTCCTACTCTTGAATTCCAGTCACCCATGACTATTAAATTTTCGTCTCCCTTCACTACCTGAATAATTTCTTTATATCATCATACATTTCAACAATTTCTTCATCATTTGCAGAGCTAGTTGGCATAGAAATTTGTACTACTGTAGTAGGCGTGGGCTTTGTGTCTATTTTGGCCACAATAATGCGTTCACTATGCTGTTTGTAGTAGCTTACCCGTACTCCTATGTTTTTATTCATTATTAAACCTACTCCTGCATTACCCCTATTTGATTTTGTATTTATAACCCTGTATTCACCTGACCAAAAGTCTTGTACCTCCAGCCACCGAACTTCACTAATTGCCACTGTATCTAACTTTAACCTATCCATTTCCCTTTTTAAATTTTCTAGCCTACCTGCCCGATTAAGGGATCTGACATTCCACGCTCCGATCCGTAGAACGCCAGTCTTCTATCTCCTGGTAACAACGTCCTCTTGAGTAGTCCCCGCCCGGAGAACCGAATGGGGGACTATTTTACCTCCGGAATATTTTACCCAAAAGGACGCCATTATCATTTAATCATACAGTAAAACTGCATGTCCTCGGGAAAAATTACGGCTGTAGTTTCCCCTTGCTTTCAGCCGTTCGCAGTACCAGCACAGCAAGGCCGTTTTGGTTAATGTTACAAGGCCAGATCAGTCAATCATCCAGACTGTTGCCCCTGCAACTACTGAAAAGGCTGCTGCCCCTCTTCAGGAACCACACGTTTGTCTGGCCTCTCAACAGATACCCCTCCGTTGTGGTTGTACCTACGGTACTGCTATCTGTATCGCTGAGGCACGCAAGCCTCCCCACCAACGGCACGGTCCACGGTTCATGGGGGGAGGGTAAGATCGTTAGTATTTAATTGAATATGTAATTGCAAAAGGTGGTAATTTCCAAGAATGGATGCCTTTCGAAGTCGCGGGGTTCAAACGACACTTATCGATTATGCTATACTAAATCGATCACGCGACTCTGGTGGCGGGCATTATGAGTATGTTTACGGTGGTCACTACAGCAACGGCAAAAGAAGAGGGTTACAAAAATACTTGTAATTACAAAGGAGACGACTTACCTTACTCGTTGTCGGTGTTGTCGTCATGTGAAAGCCCATGTGTTGTGTTCGATACGGGAACAATTCCCTTTTTGCCATTAATTCGCGGAGGTGTGTAACTTGGAGCAACTAAGAGAACGACGGAAAACAGATAAAAAAGACGAACACAAATAATTGATCATAACGCCCGCTACCAGATTCATGTGATCGATTTAGGAGCGCACGTTCGATGTGTATCGTTTGGACCCCGCGACTTCGAGAGGCAATCATTCTTGGAAATTACCCAAAAGTTCAGTTTTTATCAACAGTTTCATTCAGTTTTTTTATTTTTTTTATTTTTTGAGTGTACAGCTTCCTATGTAGTTTACAGGTAGCCCAGTTGACTTTATATATCTCTGGTTGTGCACGAAGTTCTGGTCTGACTCATTAACCTTCCTTCTTTCAGTTTGTAATAAATAATTGTGTTTCAAAAAATCTCTCTTATTATTCTTACAATACTACCTGCTTCTGCATATGTTCCAATAACGTAAATGATATGAGCTTATTTGAGCTTATCACTTATAAACCTCCTTAGATATTTTATTGTTTTTGCTGTTAGGTACTTATACTGCACCAGTACCATTGCTATAGTACTTACCGATTTTTATCTTCATATACAGGGTGCAACAAAAACGTACAGCACAAATTTCAGCACACATTTCTCACATACAGACGAAGAAATTATGTTAAATGAACATGAATTTGGAAACGCTTTGTTTCCATGTAAGAGTTCATTTTCTCCTACTCATTAATCTTGGGAAACACACAATAACAGATCGTTAGAATCATCGGGAACATGCACTCTTGGTGATGTCTAGTTACGTTGTGAACCGCCAGTGTTTCGTTTTAGATGTCGCTGTTGCCACGCGACGTACGTCATTGCTTATTTACAGGTAACTTTAACCATCGCAGCGATCAGTACCACCTTTGCGAGTACGCGGGTTACTATGTACAGTTAATTACAGACTTCGCTCGTACAGTGATAGTGTACACAAATGCAGAGATGGGAGATGTCCATTTGATGTGTGGATTTGCTAAAGGCAACGGCGCTCGCGTTCAATGTTTGCACCGGGATATATTACCAGGACGAAGGTCGTCTGACCGGAAAACAACTGAAGCCATGATGGCCATCTTATGGAACATGACGCATTTAAGCCTGACACTCGTGACTGGGGAGGCCTAGAAGGACGAGGACAAAGCAACGGGAGGCGGTAAATCTTCATGCAATTGCCGACGATCCTAGTGTCAGTACAAGACATGTAGTTGTAACACTGAATATTGACTGCATGACCTTCAGGAGAGTGTTACATGAGGACGAGCTGCATCCATACCATTTACAGCGTGTGCAGGCGCTATGGGCAGCAGATTATCCTGCATGGGTACTCTTCTGCGAACCGTTTATTCAACGAAGTATCAACCCTAATTTTAGTTCTGTTCACAGATGAGGCTTCGATTCAACGAGACCAGATTGTAAATTTTCACAATCGGCGTGTGTGGACAGACGTCGTTCCTCATGCAACTGTTGATGCAAGTCATCAAAAATGATTTTCTGTGAATGTTTGTGCCGGCACTGTTGGTGACTGTTTGGCAGGGCCTCACTTTCTTTCACCCAAGCTCAACGGACAAAGTTATCTTAATTTCGCAGAGAATCTTCAAGCTGATCCGTTAGCAGACGTGCCTTCAGCTGTGCGACAAAACATATACGGTACTTCATGGATGATGGGCACTTCCTCATCTTGGTGTTAATGTCTGTCCGCTTCTATAATAACAGATTCGGTGACAAACGGATAGGTTGGCCTCCGTGCTCTCCACAGCTAAAACGCACTGGACTTTTACTTGTTTTGTAAATAAAACTGCCTTTTCCTGCTGCTAGTTACTTTATTTCTCCCATACGCGTTTCGCCTTCTCCTGTTCTAAGGCATCATCAACTTCTTTACACTCCCTCCCCCCCCCCCCCCCCCGCCCAAAAAAAAAGATAGGTCAGCTCTATCCCACTCTCTCTCACATTCATACACACACACACACACGCACGCACGCGGTATAAACATCATAAAAAGAAGTTAGTAACGAACATATACTTCGTTAGGTTGGCAACAAATAGTTAAACATACCAAAGAAGATGAAACACGTAATGGAGTCGCAATATTAACACCGTGAAAAGCAGTGTACGACGAAATAGTTGTACTGAGTGATAAAAGAACAATAGTCCACCACAAAAAAGAGTGAGAAACATGGTTAACAGTGTGCGGAAGGCGAGAACACAAAGATGTGATTATATGGCAGTGATAAAAGTGGTAGTGCGACCTCCAGACCAGATGTGAGGAAGCGCAGATCAGCAAATCGTAAGTAGTTACTTTTTTTTAAAAAATCGTGAAGTGAACTGTTTGATAATCTATAACTAACAAAACTGTATCGTTACAGATCCCACTGATGACGCCTTAGAACAGGAGAAGGCGAAACGCTTATGGGAGAAATAAAGTAACTAGCAGCAGGAAAAGTCAGTTTTATTTACAAAACAGGTATTTATATGCTTGCTGCGGAGGATGGCCACACAAACAAATTTGTCACTGGACTTTTAAAAAATGGCTCTGAGCACTATGGGACTTAACATCTTAGGTCATCAGTCCCCTAGAACTTAGAACTACTTAAACCTAACTAACCTAAGGACATCACACACATCCATGCCCGAGGCAGGATTCGAACCTGCGACCGTAGCAGTCCCGCGGTTCCGATCTGCAGCGCTAGAACCGCACGACCACCGCGGCCGGCCACTGGACTTTTATTTGGCTCGGAGCACTATGGGACTCAACTGCTGAGGTCATTAGTCCCCTAGAACTTAGAACTTGTTAAACCTAACTAACCTAAGGACATCACACACATCCATGCCCGAGGCAGGATTCGAACCTGCGACCGTAGCGGTCCCGCGGTTCCAGACTGCAGCGCCAGAACCGCGCGGCCACTTCGGCCGGCGGACTTTTATTTGTGGGGTCATTTGAAAGCTCTTGTGTAGGGAACGCCAGTACGCGAGAGCCTCTGTGCCCCTATTATGGAAGGCTGTGAAATCATACGCAATGCTCCAGGAATACATCAGCGCATCAGAGATTCACTGCGATTTATGTATCAATGCCTGCGGAGGACATATTTAATATCTCCTGTAAGAAAGAGTTGCATATGGTATGCTAGTGCGTTCTTTTTGTGCGTATTTTCAATGATTAATGAGTCGGAGGAAATGAATTGTAACATGGAAATAAAGTGATTCCAGATCCATGTTCTCATAAGTTAATTTCTTCGTCTACGTGTGTAGAATGTCTTCCGCAATTTGAGCCGTACATTTGTATTACACCCTACATGCACATACATCATATGCAACACAACTCATAGCGAGCGAGGTGGCGCAGTGGTTAGACACTGGACTCGCATTCGGGAGGACGACGGTTCAATCCCGAGTCCGGCCATCCTGATTTAGGTTTTCCGTGATTTCCCTAAATCGCTCCAGGCAAATGCCGGGATAGTTCCTTTCAAAGGGCACGACCGACTTCCTTCCCCGTCCTTCCCTAATCCGATGAGACCGATGACCATGCTGTCTGGTCTCCTTCCCCAAACAACCCAACCTTCTCCCCCCCAAACATAAATCAAATATCAAATCTAACACAAGCTTGCAACAATGTTGGTAACAAGTGGGTGCTGCTGGGCACAGCAAAGTGCGACCTAGTCTCCTCAAGATCCTTTTAAGTACTGGCACTTTCATCACCGATAAACACTTTTCCAGTTTATCTCATCGTTGCTACGGAAGGTGGCCTTCAGCGCATTCTACCAGTGCGCAGATACTCTTAAACAAGCCACAGATACGGGCAAATTCTGACATGCTGTAGACACTTGATAATAGAAAAAAGTTTATTAAAGGAAATTGTCTGTCTGGATCGGACTTTCCTTCTTCATAAATACTAAAGGTCTCGACAGGTTTTCATCATCGGATCAAGACGTAGGTGAAGAAGCAGTAAACATCATGAACATATTCGCACCAAGCGTAAGTGCTTACCATTGTCTTGATATGATGATGATGGCATTCTGCCAAAACTTGTAATCTGCACGAAGAAATTAAGTGGAATCCATACAGGTAATTTTGTAAAGTTCATCATGGTCGCAGACCTCTATAAAGACTTCCTGTTTCCCGTTATGAGCAGAATTAATAATAACTACATACTAAGTGAATATGAACCAGTAATTAGTATTATTTTTACACAGTCTAAAGCAGCTCACTGTGACACTGCTTGTAGGCTGTAGTTACGGGACATTATTTTATATTGGTGGATATCATTCGTATGATTTTACGTCGAACTTATATTGATATCATCACTTTCTTGTATTACATGTTACTGTAACAGTGATTCACACCGCAGAAATGTACTTTAAAAATAAACCAATAAATAAAAATTCTGTTTTCTTGGCATGTTTAGCAATTTCTCTGTGTATTACCCTTTCCAAACTGCGAATTGCACGGAGTTTATTTTCAGTCATCCATCTAGACAGTATGGACGGAGCTCGCTGCTGCGCCCACCGTTTTATTATAACGCGAGCAGGACAGACTACCCAGCCGCCTCCGCCTCCGCCGCCCTCGCCACACGGATCGCTTCACAGATCCGTGGCCGGATATGTGCTCTCCCCGTTGCGAAAGCGTTCACTCATCCATCTTCTTCACTGATGGAAAGATAACTCCCTGTATGCTTTCGCCGCCAATCCATTCACAAAGCGCTTACTTGAAAGGCGGCTTTCGATCTGAAGGCGTCGTATTTCAAAAGAATGGATCAATAATGTAATAACCTAGCTCATTCGCTGCTCGAAGTTTTATATTGTGCTCTGAAAGTATTCTTAACATTAGCTGAAGCAGAGAGACACCGTTACAACCAATTACACTTGTAAACAGCTTTTGGATTAGTACCCAGCAGGATTTTCCGATTTGCGATTGGTACTAACAGATATGGTAACTTGTAAGTAGACAGTATCTTAGAATTAGCGCAACAGAGATAAGTGTCAGAGAGAGCGAGAGAGAGAGACATATACAGGATGAATCGTGGCTGCAGGAAATTGTGCTGTCTGTACAAATCAAGGAAGTTTGCTACATTCTTCTCCTGAGCTCTTTCCTCAAAAAATAATGAACAGAGTTAACCCGTTTAAGAGAACTGAAGAACTCGTGATTTAGACACGTTACCGTCCCATAGATGCCACAGGCCACACACCAATGTCCTGATTTGCGTAGTGAATCACATGGGAGATATTGTAGACTGAAAAATTGTGTAAAAACTCAAATCAACTGTGGTCAGCCGTGATAGAATGAAATGGTTCCGTGTTACACTTTTGTAAATTTTATATATACAGAGGGGTCCAAAAATTGTGTCCACTGTTTAAAAGTCCATAACTGGCAAACTAATTGACGGAGTTGTCTCATCTTTGGTAGTGTAACAGTTTGTAGTTCCGGCAATCGCCACACAAGCGTTGTATTGTGTTGTTTTGTTTTGTCAGATGACAGTCGCCAGATAGTCAGTGTTTTGTTCTTAGCTGCAACTAGTGACTCGAGTAAACATGGCTGGCGCAAGGCTTATATTCGATGAAAGGAAGTCAGTTTTGAAGTGGTATTTTATGTACGAAAACATTAATGAGGTTCAATGGCAATGGCGAAATGAGTATCAAACGGAGCCACCGACACCTTTAACGATTCGTCGCATTCGAGACAAATTTGAAGCCGAAGGTTGTGTTAAAGATGTACACAAACAACGATCTGGACGACCTGTAACAGTAACAAGTCCAGCTAACTCCCGTCGTGTGTTACGATTCACTCGCTCACCACAGAAGTCTGTGAGACAGTGTGCCCGTGAAACTGGAGTGAGTCGCTCAGAATTTTGAAGACAGAAAAGTGGAAGTGCTACATCCCACGATTGCTACACGCAATGAACGAGGACGGCCCAGATCGTATAATGGAGTACTGCAAGTGGTTTAGTAACATGGTGCGCAGCGATGGAGAGTTTGCAGGGATGATTGTGTGGTCTGATGAGGCACAGTTCAAACTCAATGGTGCAGTAAATCGCCGCAATTGCATCTACTGGGCCGGCGAAAATCCGAACGTCCGTGTAGACAAAGCCGTGAATTTGCCAGTAGTAAATGTCTGGTGTGGGTTGTCTTACCGGGAATTGAATGGGCCATGCTTTGACGGCACAGTTACCGGTGAGGTGTACCTTCAGAAGCTTCAGACATCCATTTTACCTGCCATCCGAGACTTGTATGGAGACGGAAGAGTTTACTTTCAACAAGATGGTGCCCCAGCCCACTACCAACATCGTGTTAGTGCGTATCTCGACGAAAATCTACCAGGAAGATGGATAGGCCGTAGAGGTGCTGTGGAGTATCCACCACGTTCCCCAGACCTAACTCCTCTGGACTTTTACCTGTGGGGAACACTAAAGGACGTCGTTTATCGACAAAAGCCACGCACATTGGATAAACTTCGAGAATCCATCGTACATTCATGTGCAAATACCCAACTGAACACGTTGCAGTCAGTAGTTCGCGCAGCAGTTCGGCGGCATCGTTTGTGTGTGGATGTTAATGGTGACCATTTCGAACACTTACAGTGATATCTTTAAGTTGGACTTAAAGCTACTCTTTCATCCAAAAATGAGACAACTCCGTCAATTAGTTTGCAAGTTATGGACTCTTAAACAGTGGATACATTTTTAGGACCCCTCTGTATATATATTTTTTGTTTTATAATTGTTCTTTGGAAACGCACTCACAAGCCCTGCATTCCACACTCATACATACTCATTTACTATTTCCATTTCATCACTACGTTGTACATGCACCGTATGGCGACTATGGATAATCCGCTACATCTCTTGGTAAGGTGGAAATACCACGTTGTGACCATAGTGAGCAGCCTCGTGCCATATTATATTTGGACTACACTGTGCAATACAATTTTAGGATCACCTTTTCAAAACGACGTAATTGTCTCCCGTTGCGACCTAGAAGTTTGTAATTGAACTCAAAGCTGCCTACAACCTCCTCCTGTAATGATGCAAACGCGTGGCGACTTGCGATGTCACACTCGCGCACGGCGATGCTTCAGACAGCAAGGTATCGACACGTGCGAAAAGAAGGCTGGAGCTCAAAAGTTCACGAATAAAACTGCAAAGGGTCCGTCTATATTACAATTCGGCAACATCCTCGATATCACCCGGTCGCTTCTGTTAAGCACGTTAAAAATGTACCTGAACAGAAAAAAACTAACGGAGTCTTAAGCCATTGCAGACAGGCAAGCTCTTGACACCCCTCCGACGCTGCACGCTACTAGCAGGCGCAAGGGCAGCTGCGTAGCCGACCTGCATGTACCTATGACTCTCGTCACAGGGGGAAAAGGCATACACCGAACTATGTGGAGCTGTCGCGCTCGCATAGGCAGTCTCGTGCTGGAGGAAGCGCAGATCAGTGTCCCCGGTCATGAGTTAGATGTGGTACTTGGTCGTATCACTCCCTATTGTGGCCGACTAGAAGCCTTCTACTTGCGGCCTTTGTTGCAATCCAGAAGGAAGTGAGACCGAGTTCATTTACATTACCAGACGACACGGATGGCTACGACATCATTTTTAGGGAATCGTTACAGATGGAACTTATTTTGGCGAGAATCTTATGTTAAACATTAGAGATTGATATTGAACTTTAACCTGTTGCCCTTAGTCATGGTGGACACTTCGTACTTGGGTTCACCAGTGTCATAACCAGTGTGATAACAATTACAGATATTCATCTGGGGTGCATGATAACTATTGTGCTGTTCAAATGTGTGTGAAATCTTATGGGATTTAACTGCTAAGGTCATCGGTCCCTAAGCTTACACACCACTTAACCTAAATTATCCTAAGGACAAACACACACACCCATGCCTGAGGGAGGACTCGAACCTCCGCCGGGACCAGCCTCACAGTCCATGACTGCAGCGCCCAGACCGCTCGGCTAATCCCGCGCGGCTAAGTTTTGTGCTTTTTTATTATTATTGCCTCAGCAGTAGAATCCTTTTCAGTATAACTACTGTCGGTTGTTCTTAAGCTATGATGGTTTTGGGAGTGTCAAAGTAGAATATAGTCAACAGCACTTAACCATAACTATCTTGTCTATATTTTGCTGTAATTTTAAACCTTTTGAAGTTCTAGCCAAATACGTTTGGGCATCGCCCATGCTTTTAGTGACCAGATTTGATCTGTGTTGGAATTGATGTTTTTAATGGTGTAAATGCTGTTTTTAATTCTGTTGCTTTCTGCCTGTTATATTAATCTGTTATTTGGTACCCTGTCCATTCGTTATCACTTTTCCAAGGCGGCAGTCGGCTAGTTATAAAAACGCCAGTGAACCAGAAGTGTAGTTCATTTATTGTTTTGAAGCAAGAGTGATTAATTAATAGAGCTAGTTGAAGTTTTAATTGTTTTTATTGTTTAATAATTTCACTCATACTTGAGGTGCAATTTATCAATAAGTTCATCCGACTGAAAGTGTTACAGTTAAGGTCTTCTGCACGAAGACTGTTTCATGCAGCTCTTCATGCCGCTCTATCCTACTCAAGCCTCTTCATCTCTGAAGAATCTGCTTACTGTTTTCAGCTCTTGGTCTCCCTCTACGATTTTTACCCTCCCTCCCCCCAAACTTCCTTCCAGTACTAAATTGTTAATCCCTTGGTGTCCTGTCAACTGGTCCCATCTGTTAGTTTGTGCCACAAATTTCTTTTCTCCCCAGTTCTGTTCAGTGCCTCCTGATTAGTTATTTGATCTACCCATATAATCTTCAGCATTCTTCTGAAGCACCACATTACAAAAGCCTCTTCTTGCCTAAACTGTTTAACGTCCTGGATTCACTTCCATACATGGTTACACTCCAGACAAATACTTTCGTGTACTACCTAAGTTTTTCGTTTTCTAATGTAATTCCTCTAGCATCTCCTGATTTAATTCGATTACATTCCACTATCCTTGTTTTGATTTTGTTGCTGTTCATCTTATATTCTCCTTTCAAGAAGATATTGTCCATTCCGTTACACTGCTTTTCCAAGTCCTCTGCTCTCTTCGACAGAATACAATGTCATCGGAAAACCTCAAACTTTTTATTTCTTCTTCCTATACTTTAATTCCGTTTCCAAATTTCTTTATTACTTGCTCAATGTACAGATTGAACAGCATCAGGGATATGCTAGAACCCAGTCTCATTCCCTTCTCAACCACTGCTTCCCTTTCGTACCCCTCGACTCTTTTGACTGCCGTCTGGTTTTTGTACAAGTTGTAAATAGTCCTCTGCTCCCTGTATTTTATCTCTTCTATTTTCAGAATTTCAAAGAGAGTGTTCCAGCCAACATTCTCAAAAGCTTTCTCTAAGTCCACAAATGCTGTAAACCTTTCCTTACCCTATCTTCTGAAATGAAATGTCGTGTGGCTAGGGCCTCCCATCGGGTAGACCGTTCGCCTGGTGCAGGTCTTTCGATGTGACGCCACTTCGGCGACCTGTTCGTCGATGGGGATGAAATGATAATGATTGGTACAACACAACACCCAGTCCCTGAGTGGAGAAAATCTCCGACCCAGCCGGGAATCGAACCCGGGCCCTTTGGATTGACAGTCTGTCACGCTGACCACTCAGCTACCGGATGCGGACACCCTATCTTCTAAGATAAGTAGTATGATATGTAGTACCTCGAATGTTCCTACATTTCTCCGCAATCCAAACAGATCTCCCCCGAGGTCAGCTTCTACCACTTCTCCCTTTCTTTTGCAAATAATTCGTGGTAGTATTTTGCAACCATGACATACTAAAATGATAGTTCGATAATTTTCGCACCAGTCGGCAACTGCTTTCTTTTTAATTCTAATTTTTACATTATTCTTGTAGTCTTAGGGAATTTCATCTGCCCTTATACATCTTGTACCCCAGATGGAAGAGTTATGTCATGGCTGGCTCTCCCAGTGCTATAAGTAGTTCAGACAGAATTTCATCTAGTCCTGAGGCCTTGTTTCGAATTAGGTGTGTCAGTGATCCGTCAAATTCCTCTCGCATTATCGTATCTCCCATGTCATCTTCATATACGTCCTCTTCTATTGCTATAATATTGTCTTCAGTTTTATCTCCCTCTACATAGTCCTTTCAGGTTCCCTTCTTTGTTTAGAACTTCAGTCCCCATAACAACTAAATTTTCGGCTCCCTTAACTATCTGAATAATTTTTTTTATCTCATCATACCTTTCTTCAATCTCTTCATCATCTGCGAGCTAGTTGGCATATAAACTTGCACTACTTTGGAAGGTGCGGTCTTCGTATCTATCTTGGCTACAATAATGCGTTCGCTATGCTGTTCATAGTGGTTTACCCACATTCCTATTTTTTATTCATCATCAAACCGACTGCTGCATCAGCACAGATTGACTTTTTATTTATAACCCGTGTTCACCTGACCAGAAATCCTGTTTCTCCGGCTACTGAACATCACCTGGTTACCACAATATCTAACTTCACCCTATCCATTTCCGTTGTCAAGTTTTCTAATCTTCCTGCGTGATTAAGGAATCTAAAATTGCACACTCCAATTCGTAGAACGCCAGTTTTATTTGTCCTGAAGACGACATCCTCCTGAGTAGTGCCCACACATACACCCGGATGAGGGACTATTTCACCTCCGGCATATTTTACTCAAGAGGACGCCATCATCATTTATCCATACAGTAGAGCTGCATGCCACGGGAAAAATTACGGCTGCAGCTTCCCTTTACTTTCAGCTGTTCGCAGTATCAGCACGTGGCCGTTTGGTTAATATTACTAGGACAGACCATTCAATTACCGAGACTGTCGCCCCTGCAACTACTCAAAAGGCTGCTGCCCCTCTTCAGGAACCGCACGTTTGTCTGGCTTCTCAACAGATACGCCTACGTTGTGGTTGTACCTACGGTACGGCTGTCTGTACCACTGAGGTACGCAACCCCCTCCCCCGTCCCCACCGACGGTCCATGGTTCATGGAGGTTATACTTGTTATTAAACTGATGGATATTACCTTTTTTACTATTGAACTTAGTAATGCTCTTTTATGATGGAAGGAGAAAATGTGTTTGCCAAAAGAAATTTATATTTGTCAGTTAGTAAAATAAAAGATTGCGCTAATATCCTGGTTAAAACATCCCTCACACCATTATCACTTTTCACTTTCCCCCCTTAAACCCGTCAGCTGTTGCGACTTCTGACTCGCAGTTAGTATGACTGCCTCGTGCACGTCGTTCTACAGGAGCACAGCTCAGTTTGATCTAACATGTGCATCACCAACAGGTTTTGTTGTTGCTGCTTCTATGGACTTCTTTGGACAAACACCAGAAACGTCGATTCCTTTTCGTCTATGGGTCTGCAGACGAAAGAAAAAATTTTTAAGACAAATGCATCAGCAGTAATTAACCAACAGGCGCCTTCCATCAGCTAAAATATTTCATTTAGAGGATAGATGTCTGTATTTGTGAGTCCTTTCTGATTTAGTGACCATGGACGACCAAGGAGGTATACTGCGCTGTAACGAGAAGAACTTTTTGCAAACTGTTGGCGACTACAGAAGATGAAGAACAGTGTTTCTTGCCACTTCATAGTGCTACTAGATGACTACAAGACTACCAACAGAGTGTAGCTTTCTGCGCCTCATCATGAGTAATCAGGTGCAAGACTAGCAAATCTGAACAATTCTTTAGTTCTTCTTACCTTAAGCAGAGTTTCACGATGTAGAATATACACTGTCCAACAAACAAACTGAAGCACCCGGAAGATATGGTCGGATGTCAGTACAACTTCTTACACTTACGCACCATCAGTAGCTTTATAAATGCCTTGAGTTGCAGTTCTCTGTACCAGGTAAAGTCGCCACGAGAGTGAGTATATGCACATTACATATCAACCTAGTGTACACCAAAACTGCATCCACAACACTACCGCAATCCCAGATGTATAACGCTGACATACATAAGTCCACGTTTTTGTATTTGTTTACTAGCAGCCACGGAAACAATTGCAGATGACATGATGTATGCCGAGAGAAACAGCAATCAGAAAAAAGTATAATTAAATTATTCACAGAATACACTATTTGGAACAAAAAATACTAATGTAATAATGTTTTACAGTGTTTTATAAGGAGGCTATTTCTGCAGTCCTTAGAATCACTTAACACACTGGTGACAACGATATTTGTCGCTGAGAGTAGTTTGCGAGTGAATAAACAAACACCAGAAGTGTTTCGCGTCAAGGCGAATCCACAATCCCATGTTGTTGTTTCTGTATGCAAACACAGACCAATGGAAGAGTTTCAAGTTAAAAGAGATTATTACTCACAGTAACTTACTCTCTGCCCTACCTTCCTGTTCATAACGAAATTAGTACCCGTTGTCCCATTTTATGCTGTTCCTGATATTACCCTAAACTCGTCTGATCAGAAACCCTTGCACTATAGATCGAAACCATGCAAAAAAACGTTAGACCTATGCATTTTCCATTCACCTATCCATAAACGTGATCTATTTCTAAAGTTACAAACATTTCTTAATTTGCTTCACTTGTTGGTTTTTGAACATTGAAATTAAAGTATGAGCATTCGTAATTTTCATACACGTTTTTTGCAGACGGCTTTTTTGCATTTCTCTCAGATTTGTTTTTATGATCTGTGCTCATACTATTTGATACTTCTCTCGCTTTTTTGATTTTTCCGCTACGGCAGCTGTTTCTTTATTCGATTCGCTTTCTTGCTCCGGTATTGCCCTTTGTTATTTCTCGTTCATGAATTCATTTACCAACTGAAAAATCAACATCTTTCCTTAAGGTTACTTTTGGTTATTTGATTGTAGATGATCCACGCATTTCTTATTATCATTCGAACGGTCAAAACTAGGTTTAAAAAAGAAAGATTCTAAAAAAACACAACCACTACATTTAATGACCGCTGTAAGCAAAGCTAGGTTTGTCGTGTAGGGAAGGTGCTGGATACTGATTATCAAGTAACTACATTCGCTAAAATCTTTATGAAACATTAAACGCCCCGATAGTGGAACATCATTTAATTTTTTCTGGAAAACTCCCTTCACAACAATTTAGTGCAACAATCTTCAATTTTAAAATATTAACCAGCTAAAATTCGGAATAAAGTATCTTTAACCTTTAAATGGCATTTATTTCTTATATATTTCTTGTACTGATAAAATGGAATAAAGTTAAAAAGATTTCTTATAAGCTTCCAAAACATAAATATCTTAATACAATGATATGCAACGTCAGTTAAGTTCTAAAAATTTCTTGTACAAAAATTTCTTACAACCTTTCAAAAAGGCACATAATATAATACATTGATAGACAAACGTCTTCCACATGTCAACGTCTTTTAAATCGTTCAGAGAAATAGAATCAGTGGTCTGTGCCGACACGGGTGCAACTTTACACGTGAATGACCGGTTAGATTGTGATCCAAGACAATCGCGAACTTACCACGTCCCTGCGTGGCAACAGGTTCCACAACCATCAACTCAATAGCAAAATATAAAAATACAATCAAGCCTCCTGTGACACATGAAACTCCTTAAGCACTACAATATTAAGCGAACAGATGAACTGAAATTATCCCCACTTTGTTTTAAAATTTTAATCCAAAATGCACCCTGAATTTTGCTAGGTATTAACAAAAGCCGAAGGATCTCCAAGATGAATTATTCTTGCTTAGGATGGCCGTGACGGCACAAGTTTTTAACAGACAACTGAGTTGGAATCGCGATGTCGGCATCATAACTTTCGACATGAAATAACCTGGATTTGCGTAACCACCATTTGACACCTCTTAACAGCAAATTAGTTACCAGTATCCAAACTTGTCAGTGGCAGCCATTTCTGGTCATACAGTGACTAGAAAATCTGCTATGTACTAGTTCACTTCTTTGGCCCCAACTTCACTGATAAATTTATCGAAAACAATTATATTTTAAGCAAACACTACCACACTCTGTACACTACCATAAATGACGTGGGTGTGACATTTCAATTAAGCCAGACCATATAAAGTACCGACATAAATCATGCAATTGTCAAGTACAAATTAGGCACTAGCAAACTAGGAAAAATGAAATGAAATGTCAAGTGGCTGGTGTCTCCCGTCAGTTAGACCAGTCGCCTGGTGCATATCATTTTAGTTGATACCACTTCGGCAACTTGAGTCTCGATGAGGATGATATGATGATGAAGAGAACACAATACCCCGTCGCCGAGCGGAGAAAAATCTCCGAACCATCCGGGAATAGAAATCGGGCCCCTTGCATGGCCTTATGTTGCGCTAACCATTTTCTATTTTTATTTATTTTTTTTCACTTTGTTCGTTTTGTTTGGTCGTAGCGGACGTCACATGACATATGTTGAAGATCGTTGTTCATCCCTTCACTCAGCCTTTTTTATTACAGACACTAGCCAGCTCTCCGACCAAACACGCTGAGTTACCGTGCCGGCTCTCAGCTATGGAGACAGAGAGAATGGCGGAGAGTAACCATTATACACTTGCACACCAAGTTCGCTGCTTCTTACCTGACCAGTAAACAAATAAGTGCTCAGGAGATCAAATTGACCCGCATTGCGTCCATCACATTTACGGCTGATTTCCAAGCTTTCGCAGCCTTTAGCGAAATCACAGTGCGATTCAATACACGACCATGCTCTCCTCCGAAGAACAGCAACCACTCCTCCGAAGACCCCACATCAGAGTCAATACGCCGGCCGCTAGCGGCCGTGCGGTTCTAGGCGCTTCAGTCTGGAACCGCGTGACCGCTACTGTCGCAGGTTCGAATCCTGCCTCGGGCATGGATGTGTGTGATGTCCTTAGGTTAGTTAGGTTTAAGTAGTTCTAAGGGACTGATGACCTCAGATGTTAAGTCCCTTAGTGCTCAGAGCCATTTGAACCATTTGAAGAGTCAATACATTCGTTTACCTCCAAAAGCGAACCCCATCGATGCCTTCCCCAGGGATCAGCAATCAGCTGCCTCGACCAGCTAACAAAGCCTGGACTCCTCACTGATTGTAAGTCGCGGACAACTGCTGCTCTCTCTCTCTCTCTCTCTCTCTCTCTCTCTATCTCTCTCTCTCTCTCTCTCTGCTTTCGTGGCTCCACCTCCTCACACTCGCTCTCCGTCAACGACACAACTGCCACATGCAAACGTGGCCAAGCGACTCCTGTCCATTGCAACTCGCTTCCTCCTTGTCCGCACTGTCTCAGAGCAGGCGCACGCACTACTTGACCACGTTAGACCCACCGTCCGCCTCGACTGCGGTGCCACCACCCAGTCATTCAGGAATCAAAGATTATTTCTGCAACTGCCGAATGGATACATACCACTCCGACAAGGCACAGCCATATCTAGGGTGTATATGTAGTGTCCGTTCTTTCGGACATGTTCGAAAGGACAGGCACCATTTTCATCTGGCAGCCACTATTGATTAAAGCACGAAGGAATTACAGACATTGGCTGCCAGTGAGTAATGATTTAAATCAATGGGAAAAGCTGAAAATTTGTGCCGGACCGGGATACGAACCTGGGGCTCCTGCTTACTAGGCAGATGATTTTGACCGCTAAGCTATCCAGACACAGCGGCCATGGCTACTGTAGCATAGTACGCCTTCCGTCAGACCCAAACTCTCATCCACACACTACTGATATAATGCCTCTTGCCCACTACCCTCATTACTCGCGGGATTTCGCAGATTCCCGTACGATTTAGAGCATGGTGTGCATCCGAACTGAAGAGATCATTGGTCATCCTCACTTTAATTATGTATATGTCGTGCCTGTTCCTTCGGACAGAATATGGGTCTGACGGGAGGGTTTATAGGGTACTGCGTGCAGCTGTAATGACCACTTTGATCGCATGGCTTAGTGGCCAGTCGGCCTTTGGCTGTGGAGCTGTGCGGTACGTCCCAGCCGCTCCGTGTCGCTTTTCCGGGTCTGTTATTGTTTACCGTGCCACCGCACTAGTGCTGATCGTTATAGTTGTTACGTTCCTGACATCCTATGGTTCATTCGCATCAGAAAGCCACGATCAAGCTGCAATTTGACACAACGTACTCTAGACCCAAGGCCCACGAAGTAGAGAGATTTTTTCGAGACGGGATACATGTTGACCCGAAAGAACTGCTACGTATCCACTTGTCTATCGTCTCCAGCGTTGTTATCTTATGTTCACTGACGATGAGGTCTGTGACTCTCTTCACAGATTCTCGACGGAAGGTTCTAGATCCTGCCACTCTGACGGAAACGTGGATGTGGTAACACTTGAGCGTGCTGGCCTGAGAATAAAAAACGTGCGCTTATTTGAGTTACCATTTGAAGTGCCAGCAGATTTAGTCACCCTTGCTCTTCGACCCTAGGACACAGTCCTCAGCCATACGGACGAAAAATGGAAGACCTTCGAAACTTACCTTGTCCTTAATGGGGTGCGACAGGTCCGTATTGAACTGCACCACCATATACCTTCGTATCTCACGATCGCTGGTCGCCGGGCGATAATTACTTACGATGGTCAGCTGAGGTCTTGCTCCAGATGTGGTCAGATAGGACATGTATTTTAAGATGGCAAGAACTATGCCCCTTACATGAAGTCATTAAAGATCACGTAACTCACGTTGAGCGAACAGTAGGGCTGAACAAAAATGACTGACAAGGCACAATGCATTTTGTAGAGGGTATAGTATGGACATATTTGTATAATTAATGTCTGGTGATGGTTTTAAAGTAATTCACACGACATGAAAACTTTGAGGAAATGCGTCGATTTACTGGAGGCTAGTTTATCCCAGGGAAGTATTCAGAGTTGACCGTGGCCGGCTGGGGATCGGTGAAGGGAAGCGACAATAGGCAGCTTAGGGCGGCTCAAGCTCTGAGAAAGCGGTAATGGGGAACGGCCTCCAGCTGCCTTAAGATGAGTGACATTGAGTGAGTAGTTGACCCCATGCTGGGGTCTGGGAAGCAGGCGGAGAACTTGTACGTATGTTGATAAATGTCAGTCGTCCCATTTTCAGTGAAACATGCGAGAAAGCCATGCAAAGTTACGGTGGAGCGGTCAACAGAGGCCAAAATATGCGTGTTCGTGACTATAGCAACTACACGCTGAATTCACGGTCCGCAGAGTCTGAAGTAAATCAGGTGAAGAGTGACAGAATGAAATATGCCAGCCTCCAATGGGAACGTAGGACCAAGGAATTTGAAGTACTCTTCTGGGAGTCAGAATTCCGGAAAAATTGGTGTTTTGTGCAGACACTTACCTTTATGGGTGACCTGGGAGGAGCTAAATGGCAGAAGTTCAGAGGAAGGGAAATTTTGTGGGAATTTGTTCACTTCCCAGAGCAGGCATTGGTCGGTGCTGGGAAGCGACACATAATTAACGCGACTTGCGCTGCAATTGGCGTAAGTGATTTTGCTGGAGGGAAAACCGATCCAAAGAGCGGACTGGGAGATGTCTCTGTAGTGGCCTTCTGTTCCCAACGTGCCTAGAGTGCGGACGTGGCATTCTTTACTCAGCTTGCCTGAGAGAGAGAGAGCATCTCTGCAGTTTAGGACTTAGCAATCGGAACGATTGAGCTTTTGAGATAGAAAGTTTTCGTTCAGCTACTTACTGAGCAAGATAGCTAGGAATGAATATACGAGCGCAGCCTTGCAGCACCACGAGGCTGGCCGACGTCAGCAGAACGACGCCGCCCCGCCACGCTGAAATCGGTGATATTGCACCTGGCTTGAGTTAGGCGACTGATTAATTTGTTGGATCACGTCGGCAAAGATTCGATGAGGGTTTCATGGGCCATGTATTGTGGGATTCTTCTCGCACTTCGCATTACGCCTGGGTCAGTTGATAGGAATTAATTTTGATTTATCGCGCTTTACTCCACGTAAACGCAATTTATTACCACTGCCTGTTAGGAGAAACATGTAATGTGATGATTGAAGGTCGAGAGTTAAAATAAATTTGTGCTAATCGACTGCATCTGTTTTCAATCAAGTAGTTGAAATCCCAAGTCACTTTCTTAATTAATTTATAGAAAGTTTTCGTTCAGCTACTTACTGAGCAAGATAGCTAGGAATGAATATACGAGCGCAGCCTTGCAGCACCACGAGGCTGGCCGACGTCAGCAGAACGACGCCGCCCCGCCACGCTGAAATCGGTGATATTGCACCTGGCTTGAGTTAGGCGACTGATTAATTTGTTGGATCACGTCGGCAAAGTTTCGATGAGGGTTTCATGGGCCATGTATTGTGGGATTCTTCTCGCACTTCGCATTACACCTGGGTCAGCTGATAGGAATTAATTTTGATTTATCGCGCTTTACTCCACGTAAACGCAATTTATTACCACTGCCTGTTAGGAGAAACATGTAATGTGATGATTGAAGGTCGAGAGTTAAAATAAATTTGTGCTAATCGACTGCATCTGTTTTCAATCAAGTAGTTGAAATCCCAAGTCACTTTCTTAATTAATTTTATGTTCAACATTTGCATCTGGTGTTCAATAGCTGAATATAACATCAATGTGCACCCCTTTTTAATTAAAAAGGATCAATTCTGAATCAATTAATGTCAACACTGCCACCACAGTTCAATCAGGTGTTACAGGGCCTTATTACCTTCTTTGCGTTATCTGACATTGCGGCTGTTTTGCACTCTCTGTTGATCTGTTAGTCAATTACCTGGGGTGAACACACGCCAAAACCAGATAAGTGACAGGTGGGGTGTTACATATTGCTGACCCATGCCATGATACGATACTTCGGGATTTTCTAGGAAGTAGTCTTGAAAAATGAAATTATTCCACGTGATCCATTGCTTAGCTATTTTTAATTGAAAAACGGGTAGCATTAGTTACAATAAGTTACATTGTCTTCTTCATGTGCTGCCCTTCAAAATTGACATTAATAGGTGCCTGTGCATTGTATTTGTGAGTTGTTGGAGTACTTATGATGTGCAGTGCCGTAATCAGCCAATGCTGAGCACACAGAACACAATCATTGGTACTAGTCCTTTTGGGGAATTCTTTATGAACTGTTTTTCGGGTCATTGTTCACACCCAGTGTATCAATTTGTGTCCTGATGTATGTTTTGTGTTATCTAATTATTGAGTGTAAGGGGTACCTGGGTTTTGAGTTTTCGTGTAACATAAAAGTGCAAATGATAACAAGGGGAAAAGCCAAGACAAAGGCGTGGCCGCGAGGTTCTGGCGCTGCAGTCTGGAGCCGCGAGACCGCTACGGTCGCAGGTTCGAATCCTGCCTCGGGCATGGATGTGTGTGATGTTCTTAGGTTAGTTAGGTTTAACTAGTTCTAAGTTCTAGGGGACTAATGACCTCAGCAGTTGAGTCCCATAGTGCTCAGTGCCATTTGAACCAAGACAAAGGCAGAATATAATCAGACTGTTAATCGGGAGAACATGGGTGATAGTAGGGAAAGCTCTACCGATGAGCGTCACGAACGCGAGTTGCAACTTCGTGAAACTGGGTCTCACGACTGGTTTAGTCCGCTGAATAGCAAGGAGGTTGATTCAGGCAGTGTTACTGAGGGCTCGGGTGACGCAGGGAGTACAGGATTAATCCATAAGTATGCAAGATGCAGCCTAAGAAGCCAGAGTGTGTTGGAACAAAACGGAGTCCGACCATTATCAAACGATTCATTCACAAGTGATCCGACGGGAGCGCGGAGACGGTACTTGTCTAGATATCGAAGGGTTCCTCAGAACAGAGGAGAAGAGTCGCATGTTCAACCACAAAAGAACGAGGATCAAAATGCGGCTACTCTCAAAAACAGTACGGACCTGTTACAACAGATGCAAACGGTGAACTTAGAGCAGAGCGCCAACCTTAATGCAGAAATTAAAAAGGCGAATTCGGAGCTGAACTATAGGCTCACAGAAGTTCATAGAGAAGTAAAAGAGGAGGTAAAGAATCTCGGCGTCAAAATAGAGAAAGAGATTGCCATCATCAAACGAACGGCAATTGAAGCCAAATTAAGGAACAGGAACAGGAACAGGAATAATGGTTACCAAAATAACAACCAGGAAGAGGTCAAGTCCGCCCTCCGAAGCCTGGTCCATCCCCCCTTAACGGGCAGGATTACGAATGACAAGACCAGAACGCGGACAGGACTTGGAAAACGTCCGTAACCTCGAAACTATCACTGGGAGTGCATCCAATAGCACATGTAAAGTCATTTGTGGAAGGATGACCTACAGACTTTGTACATGAAATTTTAGTAAAGATAGGCTTCGAATAATGATTTTTGTGAGTGTCTTGTTTCTTTGTGTATGTACTGATATTAGTGGTAGAATGTCTCGTTTATATGTCCCTATATTTTGTGTTTTTATTATTTATAATGATATCTCGCCTCTCGATGTTGTGAAAGTGAAGTGCACTAGATTATTTTGTAAAAACACATGATTAAAGAATGGAAAACAAGTAGTTCTGGGCGTAGCCCTAGAAAAAGATAGATTAGGGACTCTGTAAGTTATGGGAAGGTTCACCGTAATTGTATCTCCGTCATTGGAGAATATATTTAAGGTGGCCAGTCCCGTAGGTCGTTACGAGAACGCACCGATGCATCTCGTAAGCCCCTGAATACGTAAGAGGTGGACAGCGACGCGCAGTTGCGTGAATTAGCGCCCCTAGGGCATGTTAAAATGAACCGGATGTAATCATCTACAGAGCGAACCGCAGCATTAATACGCCAGAAATACTTGTTGATACCAAGATAGTGCAACAACTGCGAGCGTGAGCAGTGAGCTATATTTGTGTTGTGCCATTGTGACATTGCTAATCCGAAACATGTTCACAGGCCTTATGAAACCATTCGTGACAAAAGGATAAAACGGGAAGAAAATAGAGAAGAGGTGTCGCAACAGAACACGATAAAGAACGCTATCCAAACTTCCAACAAAAAAAATGTTGATAAGACTGACACATGTCTAAGTTTGTTGTGTTTTATACATGTTCGCAGGCACAATAAGAGGGACGTCTGCCACATAGGGAATTCAGAAGAAAAAACAAGATTAGAGATAAAAAGTAGTAAATAGTAAATATGTAGTCGGGTTGGCCAACACCGTGTTAGTCGTAGGAATTGGTAGTTAGAAATGGTGATGGGATCCTGTCCAGATAATCTTGATACCCTACCCCTTGATTGTGTGTGTGTTTGAATGACTGTGAAGCAAGTTGTCTTGTACATTTTTTGTGTTTATGTATAAAAAAAAGTTCTGTTACATTTCTATTTTAATTTATCCTGAAGTTGATTTACAAACAAGAAAATCATTCCTTTTGTAATGAGAGAATTTCATTATCTTCAATCAAATGTAAAAAAAAAATTAAATGTATGGTGCTGATGGTTAAACATCAGTACTTTCCATGCACTAAAATTAGTTGCCTTAGTTTGTTAAGGTGGCGTAACTGAGGGAGATGGAGTTGAAGCTACGACACCTGGCACACCACACACGAGCTGACAAGGAACGAGGACGACAGAAACGAGGGGAGCACACAGCTGACGATGATGACGGCATGCAGACCACGCTCTGAATCGACGGGGACGGTGGTCAACTCAGCAGCCAAGGAGAGGTGAGATCCAGCACCTCTGTGTACAACAAAGAGGTCGGTCCTGGTCTCTGTACACGGTGCGGAATGGGGGCAGCAATGAAGAGGTCCAAGAAGGTTTCTATATTTGTTGCTCGCCACGTCAGATGGAGCGACAGCCCAGCTGACTTTTTGTGCCTAGTGACACCAACTTTGAGGACCTGAGCTAAAAATAGGCTCTCGTCTGATCACGGTCCCTCCCTTGCCCTAAAGCGTCTATTGAAGGAGCTGTGGCTGAGCCGCGAGAGGTCACCGATCATAGATGCACCGATTGGATCTTGTGCCTGTCGGACAAGATGTCAACAACGAGCTCTCAGGTGAGAACCATCCTGCCCCAAGAAGATGCGGGTGCCTGTGGCGACATCTCGGTAATCGACGTTGCTCTCTTCTCAGCCGTTAGCCATCCCTCAACTTGCTAGTCAGAACTAATGTCACTTCCGTTCCTGCAAGAAACTTGTGCTGTGTGTGCGAGTGTGGATTCAAATGAATAACATGCGCCTCAAAGAACGTAAAGTACTCATTTGTTCTGTTTATGAATTGTGTTATAAGAAGGTTATGATTTTATAAATGTGCCATTTGTTAAAACGTCATATACTTGTCATGCCACGTCTCTTTGTGTTAGAATAAGATTTCATACTTGTACCTTGTTACAAATACACAACAAATACACACAGCAATGATTCTTGTCATTTTGGTTGTGGTACATGTGTGTACACAATCCAGACACTGGACTGGGCCAGACCTTGTTGAATTGTGTAAAGATGACACTTACACCATGCGCAATATAAACGTACAGAGACAGAGAGACACAAAAACAAAACCTTTATTTATAAAATTCAAACGGACATTCACATATAATTGAATGAGAGCAACCACTATCAACATCACAAAATGTTACACGAACATTGTTCATGTATGGTTTTAGTAATTAAAGTCGAGTAGGGATGGATAACTGAGAGTGAATGGACCTTAAGTTATAATTGCGGGTCTTGCCATTCAAATGACAAGCACAGAGGTGCTTAAACATGTGTATTTGCCCTTTGTGACGTGTGTCCTTGTAATATAATTGTAGTGTTCTTTTGAGTACCCTGAACAATAATTGTCTTAGGAATCAACAGAGATTAAAGTAAAATTAAGACTAAGTAATGACAACGTATTTAACAGTAAATCCAGTCATTGAAGGCAGGTACCCTAGGAATGAGTGGGACTTTGCATCAGAGAGGAGGCAGTTGTAATCAATCGCCCGTGACTAATCACGCGAACGGATTAAAATACCAGTTGTGGAGATATTAATTTTGTACCACAGGTGGTAACACCATAGGAGTCATCACCTGTACTACAAAATTGATTTGAAGAGAGAGGCTATGTAAGATGGCAAGAACTATGTCCCTTACATGAACTCATTAAAGATCACCTAACTCACGTTGAGCGAACAGTAGGGCTGAACAAAAATGACTGACAAGGCACAATGCATTTTGTAGAGGGTATCGTATGGACATATTGGTATAATTAATGTCGGGTGATGGTTTTAAAGTAATTCACACGACATGAAAACTTTGTGGAAACGCGTCGATTTACTGGAGGCTAGTTTATCCCAGGGAAGTATTCAGAGTTGACCGTGGCCGGCTGGGGAGCGGCGAAGGGAAGCGACAATAGGCAGCTCAGGGCGGCTCAAGCTCTGAGAAAGCGGTAACGGGGCACGGCCTCCAGGAGAGTCATGTAGGACTTGATGGAACAGGTATAACGGCTTTACTTCTGCTCTCAAATTCCGTATGCTGAAAGATACATTACGAGCTGCGGATCAGGATGTTGCTTTTCTTCAAGAGGTCCGATCAGGACTCTGTATCGATATCTACGGTTATGACGCCTACGCTATGCCTTCAGATGTGGGAGGAGGAGGTACAGCTATTCTGCTCAGGGAAGGGTTGTATCCTGTTTACCGTCGGCCCGTGGGGTCACATTCACGTTTCGTACAGTTCGTCTGGTGAACCTGTATGCTCCTTCCGCAGCCGACAGAAGGAGAGAACGGCGCACCAAAAAAATGGTTCAAATGGCTCTAGGCACTATGGGACTTAACTGCTGTGGTCATCAGTCCCCTATAACTTAGAACTACTTAAACCTAACTAACCTAAGAACATCACACACATCCATGCCCGAGGCAGGATTCGAACCTGCGACCGTAGCGGTCACGCGGTTCCAGACTGTAGCGCCTTTAACCGCTTGGCTACACAGGCCGGCGGGCGCACCATTTATGCCGAAAACATAACACTGCTCTTCCAGGTCAATGCCGACCGCTTGGTTGTAAGTGGAGATTTCAGTTGTGTGCTCAGACCCATCTGATCAGATGCTGCACTATACCACCTGTCCAGCACTTCAGGCGCTTGTAAAGGACTTGGCTTTGTGGGATACATGAGTCACACAACAAGGCAAGCGAAAGGCGTACACCTGCCTTACTAGTCATTCCGCGAGCCTTTTGAGCCGAGTTTACGTCACACGAGACCTGCGATCGGCAGTTGACGACGATGACATATATCGCCGGCAGCGTTTACGGACCACCTAGCGTATGTGTGTACTCTCACCCTCCCCTGGCAACGCGTCCGACGAAGTAGAGGTCCGTGGCGCCTCAAAGTCACCCTTCTTGCTGAGGTAAGTTGCAGACGCGAAGTTGAGTCCATGTGGAATAGATGTCAACGGCGGTTACCAGCCTATGGTTGCACACTTTAATGGTGGGTTCGATGTGTCAAACCCGCCTTGTGCCGAACATTAGCCAGCTATGGACGAGATAGAGTGCGCTGGTATACCGCAACTGGCTGTGCGACCGATGTCGCCGGAACGACAATTGGCAGAACACCACCCCAAGGCACAACTGCTACGTGTCACCGCGGTATGTCTCGCGAGTGTGCGGGTCCGTGCGAGGACAACTGATGATGTTGATAATTAAATAAATACCCTAAGCTGTCGACAGGCGTTGATATACATCAACGAGACAGTTGAAAATGTGTGCCCCGACCTGGAGTCGAACCCAGGATCTCCCGCTTACATGGCACACGCTCTATCCATCTGAGCCACCGAGGGCACGTGAGACCCACATTCCCAACTTAATGTCCACACACTACATTCGTAGTGACCCTGCCCATTACACTCATTAACCGCGGCAGACAATCTTACCGAGTCCCGTAAGAGTTCGGGCAATGCGTGTGCATCCAGCACAGAAGAAGAAGGTCAATGGCCGGTTAGCCTTAACTATATGAAGATGGTATCTGTTCTTTCGGACATGTCCGAAAGATTAAAGGCGCTGCAGTCTGGAACCGCAAGACCGCTACGGTCGCAGGTTCGAATCGTGCCTCGGGCATGGATGTATGTGATGTCCTTAGGTTAGTTAGGTTTAACTAGTTCTAAGTTCTAGGGGACTAATGACCTCAGAAGTTGAGTCCCATAGTGCTCAGAGCCATTTGATTTGTCCGAAAGAACAGACACCATCTTGATAATGTTAGTGGAGAACGACCTTCCATCCACCATATCTTCCAAGACAGGAGAAGACGCAAGAGGTAGCTGATTAGGGAGTTCGGGACAGAGGATAGCCGACGCGCTGAAACGCAAATGAACATCCTCCGAGTGTTGACGCAGTCACATACACTTCTCTACGAGCGAGAGTAAAACATGGATGCAGCAGACACTATCCGTCTCTCGGAACCCACATGATGATGCTACACTCTTTTCGGAGGTGATTTTGGAGGAACTACGAGAGACTATGTTGTGCGGTGCTCCCAACAAAACACCATGCCCTGACGGACCCCCTCTTGAATTTTACAGAAGTTTTTTTGATCTTATTGGCCCGTTAAGGGCCAGCATGTACAGATAACCCCTGAACCCTGATTTTCAAGTACCATCTGAATTCGCTGAGAGCCTGTTGATTCCGGTGCCCAAACTCGGAGGAGGCTGTCGCCCACTTGACAATGCTAAACACCGACTACAAACTGTTGACACGCATCCTCCGTGAGAGGCTCAAATGTACAGTAAAGGCAGCCATTCACACTGATCAAACCTGCCTCGAAGGCCACACTAATGTTTTTACGACTTTGATCACCTATAGAGAGTGGTGGGGCTGATGCAAACATGCCGTCTTCATGGTGCTCTTGTTGCTCTTAATTTTTACCATGCTTTGTATCGAGTCGGGCATTGGTTCCTGCGAGCAGTTATGGAACACATCAGTACCCCGCGCGTATGGTTCAAAATGGTTCAAATGGCTCTGAGCACTATGGGACTTAACATCTGTGGTCATCAGTCCCCTAGAACTTAGAAGTACTTAAACCTAACTAACCTAAGGACATCACACACATCCATGCCCGAGGCAGGATTCGAACCTGCGACCGTAGCAGTCATGCGGTTCCGGACTGAGCGCCTAGAACCGCTAGACCACCGCGGCCGGCCCCGCGCGTATGCCGATGATGTGATGTTCTTCGCACGGACTGGCGACGAAATACGAACGGCGCTTTCCTGGCTCCAGCAGTATGGGGTGGTGGCAGGCAATATGATCAACCTCCGGAAATCACGCTACATGGAGGTAGGACGAGGCATGCCCACAGAACTGGAGCTCCAGCAAGAGGCATTGTGCCCGTGACAGAGACTCGTTGCCGCTGATGGTCGGTCGGAGCCTGAAGTACGCATCCGCAGAAGGCTACAGGCGTGGTGTCGTGTGGACGCGAGGGCGCGCGGACACGTATAGGTACCGGCGACTGCAGCACTGTTTATCGCGACCTACACGCTCTGCACCGGTGCTGCTCGCGCCCGGAGATGCTGTGGCGGGTGCAGGAGGAATGACGGTAAACAGCTCAGCGACCCTTCTATTGACAAACAACTTCCGATGTGAGGCATGGGCCGCACGTGGCCCGCAAAGCACATACCTAAGTGTGGTGACCGAATGTGCAGGGGAGCAGCTCTGCGAACAACACAGAATATAAGTCGGGATTGTTCTTCTTCACACAAATGAGCAGATTGTTTCCACTATGACGTTTCCTTTAGCTTAATTTTCCTGGCTAGCTAAATGTATCTGAAGGAGCTGTCTGTTGTTACGCTGCTTCCTTGGTTCAGAAATGGCACCACGAGTCAGGGAATGACATACAGTACTTTCCCAGTGGCTGAGGTTCTCATTCACCTTTTCCTTATCAAGGTACGGGACGGTTTTGCACACGTACTTGGACGCCACATCTGCAGCTGTTCAAAGTTTTTAGTCTATTTGCGCCAGGTTTGTTTGGCATGAACTGGGTACACTTTCACCCATTTTTGCTGGGCAGTAACTACTCGTAAAATGTAATGTTTTCACCAGGGTGCTAACAGCGGAGACAGTTTTGCACGAACGTTTTCCATATTTCAAAAGTTGTCAGCAGGAATGTGTTTAGTTCGGGATGACTTTCCGTCAAAGCAGAGGAATCTGATAACTTCGAGGAATCTTTCTAATGTCTCCTTGTCCCTGACAGAATTAGGCCCCCAAAACATCTCTCAAGTGTCATACAAGGAAGCACCTGTAGCAAAAGGAGCACTTTTGGCATACATGATACAAATTATTGTTTCCACGTCCTCTAGTGATACTTGTCTGAGCAGTGGTGCTGTCTGCTTACTGCTGTTACATTTTTTTTATGTTTGCAATGTTTTCTGCATGCTTAAGCCGGTTTTATGGCGTTAAGTATCATTTTGTGACGTTTTCAAGTCAGCAATGGCTTATACTTTTCTGGGTAAGTAGACCATATGACATGTGAAGATGGTCTATCATCCACTCCGGTAGAGAATAAACATTTTGTAAGATAGCAAAGTGTGTATTACGCATTTATCCAAGTCTATCGATCCTGTTGACAGTCGCCTGCAAAGAAAAAGTTTCGGTATCTTGAGTCTTCCAGAGGCAATATCTCTCCCCTAGTAAGATTGTGCTGATGCGACGTAATTGAATACGCCTGTTGCAGACAAAAGAGGAAAAGAAAACATTCGTAAGTGGAATAAGAAGATCTACACAAGAAATACAACTGAAAAGTTACGTTACGAAGTCCAGCATAGAAACCTTCCTGCTAACGCATACGTCCTCAGTCGAGGCAGCGACTGTCGAACAAAATAAAATACAACGCAAGTATTTTTGTAATTATGAAAATACCAATAGTCTAAAACGGTGTTACGCTACGGGTCAATTGACACTTCCCGCTGTTCTAGGTATGCCTCAAGAAAATTCCATGAAATCGAGCAAATTGCCCCTTAAGCTGATGTGGCGTTAAAGATCGGTGAGTGGGTACTGAAGTGGGTATACTGTTTGACCGAAGGGTTCCGATTTGCAGCCATTTCTTCCGGCAAAGGACAGGCGAGAGACGTGGCACTGAAGGAAAAACCAAAGATGTGGAGTGGATGCACTGTGAAATGATTTGCCCCCTCAGCCAGTACTTTTGTTGCTCTCAAGTTTTGGTTGGTACGATCTGCAGTACAGATAAAACATAATACATGAATAGATCTTCTACAGCTGATTAAAAATGTTGAGAGATTTGGTAAACGTTGTGCCTGTAGACAGCTGCAATCCGTTTACCCAGGTTGAACCCTCGTATAAATAAACGTATGTTCCGTCAGTGGATACATTGCTCAAGCATTTGGTGTCGAAGGCTTTACTTTTTTATGAGGAATTTTGTTGTTACTGTAGCACGCGCGAGACTCTGAAACGTGCTAAAACGTGTAGAATGTTAAGTTTATTTGCTAATACCGTTTGCTAAAGCTGCGCATAGAAAATTACAGTAAGGTAGCTTTACGGATAGAGCACAGACTTCGCCGGATCAGTATGGCTCTGCTCATGATATGTGCAGGGAATCAAATTATGTAGTAAAAAAAGAAAAAGCAGATCCAAAAACTGTAAAATTAAGGCGGCAGTTCTGGCTGGAAAGAAATGTAACTGACAGCAATATAACCTAAATACGAGGGTGAGTCAAATTTGTATTAAGAAATAGAAATTTCGTGTCGTTATCCTGTAAGTTCGTCAGCGTGCTACAAACAGCGTGCAGAATGGCCTGTAGGTGGCAGCATAGTGCAGACTCAGTATAAAGATGGCCGCCCCACTTGCGACTTGCACCAGGGAAGAACAGCGTTCTGTTATTCGGTTTTTGCGTAGTGAGGGTGTGAAACCTATTGAAATTCATCGACGAATGAAGGTTCAGTACGGTGATGCATGTTTGTCACAGCAGGAAGTCCACGAATGGAGTAGGAAGTTCGCAAATGGTGTGACTTCAGTGGAAGACGCTCCTCGCCCGGGTTAGGCGCAACAAGTTGTGACTCTACAGAACATTGCAGCAATTGAAGCCATAGTGAAGCAAAACCGCCGAGTGACACTGAATGACATTGCCGCATGTTTACAGATTAGTCATGAGTCAGCACAGCACATTGTGCATGATTTGCTACAGTTCCACAAAGTGTCTGCAAGATGGGTGCCACGGAAGCTGGCTCCTGAAATGAGAGAACGACGTGTTGATGCTTGTGAAGAACTTCTTCGGCGCTTTGAACGAGAAGGTGATGGCTTCCTTGCAAGAATCGTTACTGGGGACGAAACCCGGGTTCACTTCCACCAACCGGAAACAAGAGAGCGAGCTGGGAATGGCGCCATTCCTCGTCACCAAAACCAAAGAAGTTTCGAACAGAACCATCAGCAGGGAAGGTTATGCTGACTCTCTTTTGGGGCGAAAAAGGCGTCATTTTGGAGCATTACATGCCTAGAGGTATCACTGTCACCAGTGCATCATACACAGATCTCCTAAAAAATCATATGCGGCCTGCAATCAAATCAAAGCGACGTGGATTGCTGTCAGCAGGTGTCCTTTTGCAACATGAAAATTCAAGGCCGCATACTGTCCGTACAACATTTGCAACAATCACAGACCTGCATTTTGAGAGTCTTCCTCATCCACCACACTCACCAGACCTTGCCCCAAGTGATTTCCATATGTTTAGACCCCTCAAAGACGCAATGGGAGGAAAGAAGTTGCGTTCTGATGAAGAGGTACGCCACGCGGTGCATGAGTGGCTGCGCAGACTACCTAAAGAATTTTTTTCTAAAGGAATTTATGCGCTTTGTAAGCGCTGAAGGACTTTCATTGAGCGTGGGGAAGATTATGTTGAGAAGTGATACAGCTTTGTACCACTTCTGATGAGTAAATAATATTTTTAAAAATATCTAAGATTTTCATCTGACTCGTATGTCGTTTTGTAGGAGACCTCTCTAATTCTCTGTAGTGGTTTCCAAAATGTCGTCTCGTCGTTTTTTTAAGCTGGAGGTATTGGTGGCTCAAACGAGACAGCTGTTTGCGAAGCGAGAGCAGCAGATCCGTGACACCTCCGTTTTGCCTGTGATGGCTCCTCAGGGCCTCAAAGAACAGCAGTTTGCTGAAGAGGCGCTCTCTTGGTTTTACCGTCGAGTGCCGCTCAACGGAGCAGCTCTCCACGACAGGAGAGCTCAGCAGAGCGAGCTACAAGTTCGTCGCCGGCAGCCGCTGTCCTCTTTGTAGTCGCGCAGCACTCGCCGCGTCCCCGCGACCTGTAAGTCGCGTCTCTGCTACACCTCCAGCTCCACCTCGGGCAACACCCCCCCCCCCTGCCCCCTCGTTCATTCGCCGTTAATTAAGACCATCGATGCGCAACCCAATTACTCGCAGACTCGGAGCGAGCGTCCCGCAGTATTTGTCAGCGCGACGCGCTAGCCGGAAGGCAACTGTCGCACTGCTCTAATTAGTAAAATATAATTAAACCGGCCTCGTGCACATCGAAAAAGCCGTTTTCTTCTTCCTTCTCTTCCCCGCCTCGTCCTGCATTCATCGCGAATTCGTTACGTTTCCAGCGACGGAAAACAGGTCCAAAAGAGTGCGGGATATGCTCCTGTGTTATTTCTGTAGTGACTCCTCCACCTCATCTTGATCTGCTGCTGCCAGGTACATTGGTTGTTATCCGTCTATCCATGTGCTTTTGGTCGAATTCATTTCGACACGCACTTCTATCAGTTCTTTAAAAATGGTTCAAATGGCTCTGAGCACTATGGGACTCAACTGCTGAGGTCATTAGTCCCCTAGAACTTAGAACTAGTTAAACCTAACTAACCTAAGGACATCACAAACAACCATGCCCGAGGCAGGATTCGAACCTGCGACCGTAGCGGTCTTGCTGTTCCAGACTGCAGCGCCTTTAACCGCACGGCCACTTCGGCCGGCTATCAGTTCTTACTGGTGTTGGTATGTAACGAATGGATAATTAAGAAGGTTACTTCTTATCTCGGTTAGGCTGCACCTACATTGGATCCGTAATTCTCCCGATGTTTAAAAAAGTGGTTCAAATGGCTCTGAGCACTATGGGACTTAACATCTGAGGTCATCAGTCCCCTAGAACTTAGAACTACCGGGTGATCACAAAGTCAGTATAAATATGAAAACTTAATAAACCACGGAATAATGTAGATAGAGAGGTAAAAATTGACACACATGCTTGGAATTAAATGGGGTTTTATTAGAACAAAAAAAACACCTCTTATTGCTAGACGGGTGAAAGATCTCTTGTACGCGTCGTTCGGTGATTATCGTGTGCTCAGCCGGAATTTTCGTCATTCTTGGCCTCCCTGGTCCCCAGACCTCAGTCCGCGCGATTATTGGCTTTGGGGTTACCTGAAGTCGCAAGTGTATCGTGATCGACCGACATCTCTAGGGATGCTGAAAGACAACATCCGACGCCACTGCCTCACCATAATTCCGGACATGCTTTACAGTGCTGTTCACTACATTATTCCTCGACTGCAGCTATTGTTGATGGTGGACATATTGAGCATTTCCTGTAAAGAACATCATCTTTGCTTTGTCTTACTTTATTATGCTAATTATTGCAATTCTGATCAGATGAAGCGCCATCTGTCGAACATTTTGTGAACTTTTGTATTTTTTTGGTTCTAATAAAACCCCGTCATTCCAAGCATGTGTGTCAATTTGTACCTCTCTATCTACATTATCCCGTGATTTATTCAGTTTTCAAATTTATACTGACTTTTTGATCACCCGGTACTTAAACCTAACTAACCTAAGGACATCACACACATCCATGCCCGAGGTAGGATTCGAACCTTCGACCGTAGTGGTCGCGCGGTTCCAGACTGAAGCGCCTAGAACCGCTCGGCCACACCGGCCGACTCTCCCGATGTCCAGCGACCACTGCACAACATCGGAAAGGAAACGAACATCGAGATTAGAACGGGTGAAGTGTCTACAATGGAAACGGGAGACCGATGCGATATCAACCGATGACGCCCGTTTACGTATCGACGTGTAGACGGACCAAACATGTCTTTTTCCATCCGACACAGCAAACTGACGGCACATAATGACAGCGAAAACTATCTCTAGCTCATACATAGTTACACACGAACATCAATTTTTAATAATACCCAATATTAATGTGGAAATATTACTTCCAACATTTATTGTGTTCACTCACGGGACTTAGGTAGTAAGCGTTTCTTCGGGAATGAAACATACTCTGGAGTTAGATTTACCAGTTATGTCGTTTCTTAGTCTTCAAAAATGTGTTCTAACATTTCCATAGTCCACTATAGCCGACATATCCATCTTGAAAGCTTGAGCCACTCTACTGATATTTAATACAATTATCGTTTACCGTACCGTCTTAGTTGGACATTTTCAGTCAGATTACATGTTTGAATCACTCAGGATCATCTTCAGATGTAAGTAGTTGCGTTAGAAACCCGTCTTTTCAATTCAGAAGCACATATCAAAATACTGTACTCTGGTATGTGATTCTGGGTAGACCAGACGGGTTCCTGACGCAACGACTTGGATCTGAAGATTATCATGAACGATCGAAACATGTAATCTAATCAAAACTGTGCAACTGAGATGGGACAATAAATGGAAATTCACTTAAATTTCCATGGTTATGCGGTTGTAGTTCTGGGGTTTATCTGGATAACTTCGTAAAGGATGGCAGGTTTTCAAAAAAACTTCGCTGTAGATCTCGATTAAACTGATACACGCAGAACATTTTTTAAGTGTCTTATTAAGCAGAAAACTCTTCTTCAGCAGAAACTAACACAAAAAGTCACGCTCACAGTAACGCACACGACTCCAACTTCTTGCCAATTGTGCGTTAACTGAGATATTCTCATTCTGTGCATACCGTGTCTGAGCCTGAAACTTTTGTTTAGTTCTAGCCACAACGGTATTATCACCTGTTGTTAACACCAAAGAATGACAGAATCACTTCAATGTCTGGTGGGAGACCACGAAGGGTTGATTCAGTAGTCTGAACGGAAAGGGTAGTCTTCTCCCGCGTACACTGACCCTTTCCTTGTGGTGTCTGAGATTTGGGTCGTAAGAGTATATGTTGAGTTTTGATTACTGTACAAAAAATGTTCAAATGTGTGTGAAATCTTATGGGACTTAACTGTTAAGATCATCATTCCCTAAGCTTACACACTACTTAACCTAAATTATCCTAAGGACAAACACACACACCCATGCCCGGGACCAGCCGCACAGTCCATTACTGCAGCGCCTGAGACCGCTCGGCTAAACCCGCGCAGAGATTACTGTACAGGATGTGTGTATAATGGGATGTCGTATTTGTGTTACGCCCCAGATAACTTCTTGTCCTGAGGCAAAATAATAATTGATGCGCTGAAATAATTTCTAACTTGGCTCCAATTAGGAATTCGAAATAATTTCACTGGTGGCAAGTGAAGATTTGTGCCGGCCCGGGACTCGAACGAGAATTTCGAGCTTCTCGCGAACGGTTGCCTTGACTGCAAGTCACGACTGCCGTCCGACGCGAATTCACGTCTAGTCTTACACTACAGACGTAGCGCGCCCTGTCTATCTTACTCATTGTTCTCCGGCATACACCGAATTCCCGCAAGAGCTCGGCACAGAGTGCTTTTGCACGGCAGAGAAATTATTTTATTTCATTTCATCATGCACATCTATGGCCACAGAATCTTGTCCGGAAGAACACACACCACACACACATATATAAATGTATATACGGCTTGACGGCCGTAAGATCTCTTCAGTGCGAATGCACTATCTCTCCTGAAATCTTGCGGTAACCCAGTGGGTGCCGTCAAGCAATGAGTACGACGGACAGAAGGCGCTACGTGAGAAGTGTGCGACAAGACGGAATTGGCGTCGAACGTGAGTCGTTTTCGGATAGCTGAGGCGGTCAAGGCGGCCGTTCGCGATAAGCGAGGATCCCGCATTCGAGTCCCAGCCTGCCATTAAATTTCACTTGCCTCCGCTGAAATTATATCAGTGCCTAATTTGAACCAAGTCAGAAGTCATTTCATTCATCATGCGTATGTACTACTGCAGGATCATGAATGGTATCTATTCCTTCTGACATGTCCGAAAGAGTAGACACCATAATATATAAAAAAAATGTATCAAGTAAATATTGTTTATCCACCCCAGACACATTAAGCAGTTTAACTGACACTCTTTTAATTTTATTCGTTACGAAGATATGTTTTTAAATAGCATCCATATGTAGTGTAAACCTTTCACAAACTTTCGCTTGCTATGTTCAGTTTCGTTGGAGTCTCAGTGATCGCTTGAATGTGTACCTTAGACAAGCAATCGTGAGAAGCTTTTGTGGTATTGTTATTTGTTGTACACTAGTGTTCAAAATTAATGCAAGAAAGGGAAATTTTGCAAGGTAGCGTTTATTTTGCCACAAAACAGTACAAGCAGGTAATAGCAAAGGAGAAACAATGTACACAATGCAGAACGTACACAACTACAGCATGCATAACAGTGGACGAAAATGTTCTTCCTTTTATCCAACTTAACACATTGCGACAATCGGTTAATGTGCTCACTGTGGGGTGTAACCATCGCTGGCAGCAATAAAGGCCTGCCAACGCCGCAGCATGCAATGTCATGTTGAATCAATAACGCCCTTTCTCCCTGCGGAGGTGCTCGCAACTCTTGGAGAGTAGTTGGTGGATACTGACGTAATGTCTCCTAGTTCATCCCAGACATGTTCTAAGAGATTCAAATCGGAAGAGCGAGCAGGCCACGTCAAACATGCAGTATCTTCCGTTTCCAAGGAAACATCAATCACTCGTAGTCTAAGAGGTCGACCACTGTCGTATATGAGATCCCAAGACCTCGTCACGGTACCTGACAGCAGTTAAGACTTCCAGATTCACCTGTACAATTTCACCATTAGTGGGCCTCCTCGATATCGGTCTCCTTCCACAATGTCCGGGTCTCGAAATCGTGTTCCACACTCGCTTCAGATGCGAATCCGTCGAGAATCACTCTCCAGACCAAATCAGGACTCATCTGTGAAAAGAACATTGGCTCACTCTTCGACTGTCCAGGTGGAATGTTGACGACTCCACTCTTTCCTTCTCTGAAGAAACGTGAGAGGCACACATACAGCAAAGGCCACTCTCTCGAAGCCTTCACTATGCTATTTGCTTCGATACAACACGTCCAGTACGAGGTCCAATGCCAGTTGCTGCGCAGTGCTAAGTCGGTATCGGGCGTGCCGCTACAGCCAAATAACGGTCCTCTCTTTCTGATGTCACACGTGGTCGGCCCTGCCCTGGTCTTGGGGATACAGCTTCGGTCTCTATAAACTGTCTCCACGTTAGAGAAACAACAGAACGTCTCATCTAAAGCCATCGAGCCACATGAATTTGCGACTGTCCTTCTTCCAATCTCCCTGTGGCCCTCCACCGCAGAGAGTCTGGTGGGCGTCTTCTCTGTACCATACAGCACCGTCTGTGACTGTGTACGCAGCGATTCTGAGTGGGGAACTACCCGGCAAACACTACTCCGTTCTATAGGTGCCCTGACGTCATCAGTGGCGTGGTTTACCATTGACCGAAATGCCACCTTCCGTGCAGAAGAGGGGTGCTGCCAACGAGGCAGAGCATGCTCTTGTACACGCCCATCGCAGCGCTCTGAGTCACAGCACCAAGTTACGACACCTGAAGATGGGCGTGTGTTAAATAAAAATAACCTTAGAACTGTAGTGGTATTTGCAACCTCTGATCTAAGCTGAAGAGTTTCCTCATGGCTCATTTCTTCTATTTGGTCGAGGAACTCAAAAATTAAACTACTTCCTGTGTTATATTTTTGATTAGGTTTATTTAAATTTATGGCTTGTCGTCTGCATAGCATTCATACACGTTTTATTTTATCTATAATCACTCTTCTGTTATAATTTCGTCTACTAACTCGTTCCACGACCATGATGACTTATCCCTCAGTTTTGTCCTACGGAACATGTCTTATATAATGTTTTTAAAAAAATGTAGAAAAAGAAGACGCTGACAAAAGACGGTAGAAGGGGTCGGAAAGATAGGAAATAATATCATGAAGGCATTCGGATTTGAATGTGGTCATCAAGAACGACATAGAGCTACCTCGCCCCGTTTCTGTTTATGACATATAGCCATTTTTATTATGCCAAGTGGGCTAAGTAACGAAACTGTTAAGAGTGCATTTTCTGCTTTCTTTATTACGACTTTGCTCTGAGCAACAATGAAACGAATCACGAAGTTGGTTTAATTTTGGGAGCATTATGACTTTGTACTGTGTCTCTTTCCGTGTTTTGAACCATATCGAAGAGAGTTTTTGAAATGAGTGCGTTTTGCTTCATTTTAAACTCGTGTTCCTAATAAAAGAATAAATTGGCTAAGTGGCGATGAGGATAAACAAGACATATGGAGTTATCAAAAGACGCGGTTTGGATCGGAAGTCGAAAGTTCGTAACAAATGGTTCAAATGGCTCTGAGCACTATAGGACTTAGCTTCTGAGGTCACAGTCTCCTAGAACTTAGAACTACTTAAACGTAACTAACCTAAGGACATCACACACATCCATGCCCGAGGCAGGATTCGAACCTGCGACCGTAGCGGTCGCGCGGTTCTAGACTGTAGTGCCTAGAACCGCTCCGCCACTCCGGCCGGCAAAGTTCGTAACAGTTACATCACTGTCATCACTGTGACGCCATACCGTCAAGGAATGAAAATAAATATTAATCATTAAATAGGTTAAATAACAGGATGCATTTGAAACCAAAACTTAATTCAGAAACTTTTGTATTAATGAGTGTGCACATTTCCATATCAGTTTTATCTATGATGAGAGGGGGGCTAAAGATGATCAACAGATGTCACATGGGTAAGAAACTTCCTGGCAGATTAAAACTGTGTGCCCGACCGAGACTCGAACTCGGGACCTTTGCCTTTCGCGGGCAAGTGCTCTACCAACTGAGCTACCGAAGCACGACTCACGCCCGGTACCCACAGCTTTACTTCTGCCAGTACCTCGTCTCCTACCTTCCAAACTTTACAGAAGCTCTCCTGCGAACCTTGCAGAACTAGCACTCCTGAAAGAAAGGATATTGCGGAGACATGGCATAGCCACAGCCTGGGGGATGTTTCCAGAATGAGATTTTCACTCTGCAGCGGAGTGTGCGCTGATATGAAACTTCCAAGTTTCATATCAGCGCACACTCCGCTGCAGAGTGAAAATCTCATTCTGTCAACATGGGTAAGAAGTTATTTTTCCCTGATTTTTTTGAGTCATTAACCTATGGCATAAAAATGTTACTTATTATCGCCTAAATTGGGATTATCGTTAAAGTCAAGCCTTTGTAGGAACTTGAGCACTTTCGTTTCCAGGCTCTTGGTGAGGAGAAGGTGACTAATAGCAAACGCCACTGCCTGACAACTGGCACAATGGTCCTTCCATAACTTCTGCAAAAGACACAGATACGTCGATCATAAAAAGTACCTAGTGGCACTGTAGAGTCCTGTACAGTAGGAAGTAAAGGAGAGGATGTCATGGGTGGCTGGTATCCTCTTTCTACAACAAATGCACGAATGGATTAACACGGTTCTTTATTTACATGAACAGATAGCTGCTACTTAACTTTAATAGAGTCCATGTGTTGTGGTAGAAACTCATCAGTAATAGTCCTCTTGCAGAACATATCGGAAATCTTGCTGCGTACTGTCGTAGCCTGTGCTGGACTATACCCGCTCCAACACTGAACTGACAGACGCCAAACTGGAGTGTGAGTTAGTGAGACAGTGACTGAGACCCTCCTGTCAGAGATGACGGCCTAAGTACTTGCTGTCGAGAGGGCGTTGGCGCGTGTTGCTTGTTGGTGTGTCTCTGGCCTTTCTCGTGATAGGCGCGCTCGATCCAGCGGCTACTATCCATCTTCTCGCTACATCTTTGCCGACCGGCGTGTTGGCTACAGCTTAAGCCAGCAAAGGTACCTTGTTCTGTCGACTGTTTTCTTTGGAATTCGAGTTTTTAAATAGCACCCAAAGTGAGCAGTGGCGCTCACTTGCTCAGTATTTGGATCTGTGTGGTGAAGTGAACACGAGTTTCCAGGCCATGTCGATCACCAGTTTTGACGCGATGTTGTAGCAGTCTTTCTGAGTGCTCAAGCCTCAGATGATTTGTGAAGATTCCCAGCCTTCGACGAGTTAACCGTTAAGGCATCTTGCTGCTCCTCGTCCATCATCAAAAGGGCTACCTCAGGGCTTTATTCTTAGCTTTTTAATACGCTCACGATATTCGGACAGCAATTCACTGGGCATTAAAATTTTCCATCACGCTGATGCTCTACTTTTTTTTACCTACAGATGAAAATCTTGATTCTCTTTTTCCACCTTTAGACAGGACCATTTACACATCAGCCTGCTGTCAGTGGCCTAATACTTTCAACTGAAATATCTTCTGTAGTTTGCTTCAGCCTCAAAAGGATACAGTCGACCGCGTCAGACATTTTATTAGGAGGTCTCTCCTACCTGCTGGTCACTAAAGCGACATTTTGGGATTCGGTATTCTGAAAATGCGGAACCTTTGCCCTCCACAAGCGGCAGCATTAGACTCAGTGCATACAATCGATGGTAAGATTCAAACAGACAGCTAAATAATCGCATTTGAAAAACTATTTTGACAGCAACTAAAAATCCTCGATATTCACGGTGACAGTTTTCTGAAAAACTACTTCGGCACATTCAAGTTTCTGTGCATTTCTTTTTTGGAGTCATCAGCTATCTTACTGTTTCGATGTGGCCACCACGAATTGCTCTCCTGTGCTAGCCTCTTCATATCAGAGTAATACTTCCACCCTAAATCCTCAATTATTTGTTGCATGTATTCAAATCTCTGCCTTCCTCTGTAGTTTACACCCTCTACAACTTCCTTTAATAGCATGAAAGTTATTTCCTGATGCCTTAGCACATGCCCTGTCATCCTGTCCCGTCAACTAGTCAGTATTTTCCAAATGTTTATTTCTTCGACGAATCTGCAGAGAACTTCATTCCTTATCCTATCGATCCGCCTAATTTTCACCATTTTTCTATAGAATTACATCTCAAATGCTTTAGTTATCTTCTTTTCCGGTGTTCCCAAAATCCATGGTTTACTATCATACAAGGCTGTGCTCCAGACGCACATTCTCAGAAATTTCTTCCTCAGATTGACTACATTGGCCAGGAACGTCCTCGTTGCCTGTACTAGTCTGCTATCTATGGCCCTCCTTGCTCCGTCCATCGTACGTTATTTTTCTTCCAAGGTAGCAGAATACCTTAACTTCGCCTGCTTCATGGGCATCAGTATTGCGATAAGTTTATCGCTCGTTTCCACTACTCCCACTTATTTTCCTCTTTTTTCTGTTTACTCTCACCCTTATACTGCACTCATTAAACTTTTCATTCCATTCAACAGGTCCTCTAATTCTTCTTCACTTTCGCTAAGGGAGCAATATCATAAGCGGATCTTATCTTTGATATCCTTTCACATTGAATTCTGATCACACTCTCGAAGCTTTCTTTTGTTTCCGCCATTCCTTCAGATTCAACTACATGGGCGAAAGACTACATCACTGTCTTCCACTCTTTTTAATCTGCGTACTTCGTTCTTGGTCTTCCTTTTCTATTTTCACCTCTTTACCACGTACATTCTGTACATTACACGTTTTTCCCAAATAACTTACTCCTATATCATGAGAATTTCAAACATCTTGATCCATTTTACATGGTCGTGCGCGTTTTATAGATCGAAAAATGATCCGAACGTGTTTTGCTTTTTCTTAGCTTTTGCTTCGATTATGAAGCACAACGTCAGAACTGCCTCTCCCATTGCCTACATCTTACCCGATTTTTCCAAATAACTTACTCCTATCTCCTGAGAATTTCGGACATCTTGCGCCATTTTATGGGTCGAGAAATCATTTGAGCGTGTTTTGCTTTTTCTTAACTTTTGCTTCCATTATGGAGCACGTCAGAACTGCCTCTCCCGCTTCCTACACCTTACTAAAATAAAAATGACCAACTTAGAGATTATTCAGCATATTTTTCTTATTCGCAGCCTGGATGCAGGATAAGCTGTTAAGCTGATAGTGCGGTAGTTTCCGCACTTATTTACTATTGCTGTCTTCGGGACTGTGCAGCTGATGTTTTTTTGAAAGTCTGATGATATATGTCCAGTCACGTACATTCTACACACCAACTGGAACAGTCGTATGGTTGCTACTTCCCTCAGTGATCTTAGGAATCCCGAAGGAATGTTATCTATCCCTTCTGCCTTCTTTACTCGCAAGCCTTCCACTCTGACTCCAATACTTGATCCACTGTATTTTCCATATCGACTGTTGACTTTTCTATGTGCAGAATCATGTCGACGACTATTTCTTTTCCGATTTCTTCACATTTTTCCTGCAGGCATTTTGCCTTGTATTCACTGAATTTTCTATTTATTTCGTGCCCGAGCGATTTGTACTGGTATAGTGTTATATTTTTCCTTTCGTTACCTTAGTTTTATCCGATGTTACCTTCCTTGGACCTATGTTTGTCTTACTTCTGTGATTTTCCTTTTTAGATATGTCCATTGCTCCTCAACTGAACTGCCTTCTGTGATATCCACTACCACAGTCTACATTCTTAAAGAAGAATCTCAGTTTTCTAAGTATTCAAGTATTCCACTTCCTTCCACAACGATTCTTCTGGACGATTCTCTGCGCTTCAGTCTACTCTTTATTACTGCTAAATTGTGCTCCTATGCACGCCTTACGATCCAGTATCTGATTTCTGAACCTCTGTCTGACCATGAAGTAATGTGTCTGGGTCTTTTTCAGACATGCCTCATCCTCTTGCGCTTTTGGAACAGAGTATTCTCTGTTAGTAATTAAAATTATTTACAGAGTCTTTCTCCGCTCTCATTCCTCCTACCAGTCTCATATTCACCGTTAACTTTCTCTTCTGTACCTCCCTCTACTACCGCATCCTAGATCCCACGATTATTATATTATCATATTCCTTTACATACTGAATTACCCTTTGAGTATCCTCACATACATTCTCTACCTCTTCATCTTCTTCTTGAGACGTCGGCATGTTTACCAGAGCTGTTGTTGTTGGCGTTGGTTTGCTGTTGATTCTAACGAGAGCAAACCTATCACAGAACTGTTGACAGTAACTTACTCTCTGCCCTACCTGCCTACCCATAAGGAATCCTATTGCTGTTTTATCATTTTCTGCTCCTACTGTTATTACCATACGTTCGCTAAACCAGAAATCTTTGAATTTCACTTTACTGACCTAACACTAGACATAGATTGATCGTTTACAATTCCTTCATTAGGTTTTGTAGCTTCCCATGTTCCAGTTACTGGAATTCCATGCTCCGATTCGCGAAATGTTACCTTTCCATTGACTATTCAATCTGTCTCTCATGGCAGGGCTTACATTAACATTTATCTGGCCGCACTTTGCTCATGTCTGCATGTTTGTATTGATGGTTTTGATATCAAGAGATTTCAGCAGTAGGGTGTGCATTACTTGTCTCCAAGCAGAAATTATCCAAGCAATTTCGTCTGCCCCCAACGTTGTTCAGCTTTACTGTGGAAGCAACAGCGATTCATGGGGCTCTCGTGTTGTCATGTCGAGCACCAGAATACCTCAGTAGGTATGGGAATGGGAGGCTGACAAAGCTTACAGGTCCCAGTGTAGTGGGTGGTGGTGGGATCACTTATGAAAAAATTCCTGTAGTATTTGGTGTAGGAACCGCACCTTTTTTGAATTGAAGTCAGCTGACAGTGTTTAAAGGAAGGCCCTCTAACTAAGGGCTCGCCTTCAGAAGACGTCATGTTTCCAAGTAGAGAAGAATAAACATATTTCATCAAAATGTAAGAGGTATTAGAGATAAAGTTAGTGAACTGCTTATAAATGTTAATTCTGAAAGTATTGGTATGTCTGAGCACCACTTATATAATTTCATAATTCAGAGGCTTCCTTTATCAGGATACAATTTTAGCTGGCTGTTTTTCAAGGAGGGGAGTGGGTATGTAGATAAAAAACAGTATACCATTTGAGTCCATTGTATCACGGCACTGCACTGAACAGATATTTGAATGTTGTGCAGGGGCAGCTGAATTTAGTGAAACTAAATTCCTAACTGTTGTTTTTAGGTCCTCTAACTCTGACTTCAGAGCATTTCTGCTCAAGCTAGAAAGGGTACTTGACTCACTTTGTACGAAGTACCAGAAATTAGTTATATGTGGTGACTTCAACATAAATTTTGTATATGACGGTACAAGAAAAAGGATGTTAATTGAGCTCCACAATTCATATGATCTGATGCAGACTGTTTTTTTCTTTTTTCAACTAGGGTGCAGGGGAACAGTAGAACAGCCATAGACAGTATTTTTATTCATTCTTCATTACTACTGGGCATTCTGTTAGAACAAAGGTGAATGGACTTTCAGACCATGATACACAAATTTTAACACTAAAAGACTTTTGTACTCAAACAAATGTCACATATAATTACAAACTATATACGAAAGTTAATCCAACAGTGATATAGACTTTTTTAAACCTTGTCCAGGAACAAGTGTGGCAGGACATATATAGTGCCAATAACATAGATGATAAATATAATGTTTTCCTTGACACATTTCTCATGCTCTTTGAGAGTTGATTTCAATTAGAACGTGCTAAATGAGGTACTAGCAGTATTAGGCAGTCCAGGTGGCTGACTAGTGGGATATCACGTAGAACAAAGCGGGAATTATATCAAGATGTTAGAAGTAGTCACAATCAAGCTACAGTAGACTATTGCAAACAGTATTGTAAGGTGCTTAAAAATGTTACTAAGAAGGCAAAGAATATGTGGTATGCTAATAGAATAGCTAATTCACAGGATAAAATTAAAACCATATGGTCAATTGTGAAGGAAGCGTCTGGTCAGCATCACAGGGTCAACGATATAAACTCAGTTCTTAGTAAAAATATTTCTGTTACTGATAAATCAGTTTCGAACTTTAGGCATATTTTTTGATTTAACCAAGGCGTTTGATTGTGTTGATCACAAAACATTGCTCCAGAAGTTGGACCATCACGGAATATGGGGAGTAGCTCACGATTGGTTCCTCTTACTTTAGCAACACACAGCAGAAGGTCATTATTGACAATGTTGAGAATGGCTGTGATGTGGGGTCTGAGTGGAGTACGGTCAAGTGCGGGGGGGGGGGGGGGGGGCATGGATCAGTATTGGGGCCACTCATGTTCCTCATTTGTGTAAATGATATGCCCTCTGGTATTACAGGAAACTCAAAAATATTTCTGTTTGCTGATGACACTGCTTTGTAGTAAAGGATGTTGTGTGCAACATCGGCTCGGTTTCAAATAGTGCAGTTCATGACCTGAGTTCATAGCTTGTAGAAAATAAACTAACGCTAAATCA
Organism: Schistocerca nitens; assembly: GCF_023898315.1. Taxonomy (NCBI): domain Eukaryota; kingdom Metazoa; phylum Arthropoda; class Insecta; order Orthoptera; family Acrididae; genus Schistocerca; species Schistocerca nitens. The sequence continues at coordinate 973,336,811 of NC_064614.1, read as the reverse complement.
CAGTAATACTCAGTTTTTACACTTTCTAACACACAAGTCAACAAAACCAGATGCTTTAATTTCACAGAATGGGCACAGGGTTAGTGAAACTGGACAGATCAAATTTCTAAGTGTTCAGATAGATAGTAAACTTGTGGAAAGCCCACGTTCAAGATCTTGCTCAAAGACTTATGGTTGCCATTTTTACTATTCGAACGGTATGTGAAGTGACTGATCGTTCGACATGAAAATTAGTGTACCTTACTTACTTTCATTTGCTTATGTCGTATAGTATTATATTTTGGGGTAACTTTTCCCATTCTAAAATTATATTTTTGGCTCAGAATCGGGAGTTTCGGGCAATAAGTGGTGTAAGTTCACGAACCTCTTCTCGATCCCTGTTCACAAGACTGGGTATTTTGACATTGGCCTCTCATTATGTATACTCCTCTACTCCTCACTGTCATTTCTTGTTAACAACATTAGCTTATTCCCAACAATAAGCAGCTTTCACTCAGGTAATACTCGGCAGAAATCAAACCTGCAACTGGATCGGACTTCCTTAACTCTTGTACAGAAAGGTGCGCAGTATACTGCTGCATCCAGTTTCAATAACCTACCACTTGAATTCAAAACTCTTAGCAGTTCAAATCTTAACTAGGGACTGATGACCTTAGCAGTTTAGTCCCATAAGATTTCACACTTTTTTTTAATCTTAACTGAAGAGTTTCCTCATGGGTCACTCCTTCTATTCTGTCGAGGAGTTCCTTGAAGCCGGCCGCGGTGGTCTCGCGGTTCTAGGCGCGCAGTCCGGAACCGTGCGACTGCTACGGTCGCAGGTTCGAATCCTGCCTCGGGCATGGATGTGTGTGATGTCCTTAGGTTAATTAGGTTTAAGTAGTTCTAAGTTCTAGGGGACTTATGACCACAGCAGTTGAGTCCCATAGTGCTCAGAGCCATTTTTGAAGTTCCTTGAAAAATTAAGCTGATTCTTGTTGTATTTTTGATTGCGTTTACTTAAACGTATGGACTGCCTTTTTCCGGGTTCATAAACATTTTATTTTTATCTGTTATTGCTGTTACGTTGTAATTTAATGCACTGACACGTTCCATCACCTTGGAGATTTGCTTCTCAATTTGTTCCTATGAAACTTGACGTGTAAATAAACAAAATAAAATCGGTGGATGACTTACTCACACGTCTTGCGGGTTCAACCGTTTTCACCAAAATTGATTTGCATGATGCTTATTTGTAGCTGCCGTTGGACGTGGAATCGCAGCAGATCCTAGTCATCAATACCCCATGTGGCCTTTCCGCTGCCTCCGCCTCCGTCTGCCCCTACTGCGTCGCCACGTCCAACCCCTACTGGCCACAAACCTATCGACGTCGACCAGGACGCCCCTACTCATATGGACGTTTGTGGTGCTGTGCATTCTTTTTTGCAGGGGGAGAAATGTCATAGCGGCCCCTTATCAGTTAGAGGGCCCGCGCAACAGATAAGCAAGGTGGGCTGCCGACCTCCTTCCAAGAGCTCGCCAGTGGATGTAGGTAAAAATCAACAGACTTTCCGCATAGACACTGTACTACTTCGTGAAAAGCTATGTGACAGAGATCCACCAATTAGAACTAATGTACCTATGTGTAGCACTCCGCCGAACCAGTGTTATAAGCCTGCCAGCAGAGTCAGACCAGCAGTGTGTACCTACAGCTAGGACAGATCCAGCCCGTACCCATGACGGCTCTAGCCTAGTAGACACTCGCCAAAGCCTTCAGTAGAAAGTTGTATTTTGTTGGGCATAACGCCACTTTGTAATTGTGTAGCGTAGTATTTTGGTTATTATTTCTTTTTATTGCCTTGTACTCTTATCCGACCTTTGCGACCACAGAAATTGTTGGGTTTTTTGTTGTTCTTGCGTTTGGAAATTAGTCCACGCCAAAAAGGCGTTTTAGTTAAATAAAGCGTGTTCTTCCAGTAGTTTAGTTTCACTTTAGCATATTCTAGCTGCCGCAATTTCTCCATGTTGTGCTGTTGCTACTGATTACGCTGTAATTTTTCAGCTGAGATTCTTTTAACATTTTGTTGGTTCTTTCGTTTCAAATATCACGTTTCATTGCGCAGATTCTAAGCATTTCCTTGTAATTCAGATTTCTTGAGCCAGTGAACAGTGTGTGTTTAATAGCATTGCTACGTAATTTCAGTTTTTCAATTCTTTGGGCAGTGTACAGTTTGATTCTGGTAGAGGGTTTTGAGTGACAGTTTTGATTTTATTTCCTCCACAGTGAACGGCAGTTTTGTCTTTACATAAATAGGTGCCCTGAGACACGCTGTTCGCAATAGTAATTTCAGTTCAATCGCTTAGAAGCACAAACCCGTTTACTACGAAACCTTCTGAAACTTAAGATGTTCTTTCAGAAAAGTTGTAATAACCGAATCAAGAAAGGTTGCCAGAAAAAAAGAATAAATCAGCCAAGTATTAATATTAGATGTAAGGCTTATACCTTAAGTAGAGATTCACACTTCAAGTCGCTTTCGTCAGTCCAAGAAAACTAAGAAACCGCTGATTTCATGCACACCGATTGCGAGTTGGAACTAAAAACTGATGCGGACAAGTTTCATTTATAATCAAACACCTTCAAACGCCATATATAGAGACCCACAAACGCCAAGCAAGACGGAGTTCCGGAGTTCCAACGAGCTACGGTAGCCTCGGATGGAAGAGCCTACAGCAGATGCTATGTGAGTGAACAGTCAGACTCAGTTAACCTTGTGAACTAAGGAGGACTTGCAAACCTTGCCTGGACGTACCTCTGGACTCGTCTTATTGGTTACCATTGTACATTTGTCTACATGTGTGTATGTCATCTACATTGTGATGATTACCTCTTCTTAGCCGCGCGGTCTAGGGCGCCTTGTCACGGTCCTCGCTGCTCCCCCCGTCGTAGGTTCCAATCCTCCTTCGGGCATGGGTGTGCGTGTTGGCCCTAGAGTTAGGTTACTTTAAGTTTGATTAAGTAGCATGTAAGCTTGGGACTGACGGCCTGAGCAGTTCGGTCCCGTAAGATCGTACCACCAATTTCCAATTTCCAATTACTTGAGCTTAAAGGTCTGATTAGAACAATAGAACCTGACACCTCCGTGTTTCGTGGTCTATAGTGCCATATATTACTGTGTATATCAGCATCTTAATCAAGTTATAGGTCGGAGTGGCCATTTGTTCTGGTACCCGGTTGTAAGCCTTATTTATTTATTATGTTTACTGAAGCTAAAAACTAGCGTCTGTGCTCTTCTACATGTTCCTCGCTAACACGTGAGGAAGCAATAAAGAGCAGACTAGTAAGCCAACTCAGCCTCATTTCTCCTATCGTCTCAGTATCTACATCCTTAGCCTGACTTCCGAGTCATGCTGTACTGTCTGCCACCACAGAGACCTGAAAATCCCAGCTTCACCCCGTCACTGTTTCACTCCTGTACGCAGACAATCGCATACCAAAAAATGGATGATCTAAACTCCAATTTCATCTCTAATCTGAGCGTGAGCTTACAAATATTGCATGTCGCGACCCACATCGGCTTACAACGACGTGCTCTTATTTTGTTGTATCATGAAGATTGTAAAATATACCCTTTTTTATTTTATATGAAATAGTAATGTGTGTACATGAATTTTCCTGTACTATCTATGGCTGCACAAACACTCTACTCACCAAGTATATGCTTCCCAGTCTCCGTCGCATTCTTTTTTTTCTATTATATTTTGACTATAGTTTATATGTCACGATTCCTTATCGATAAGTATTTGCCGTGTGGGGACAACATAAACTAACCTCAAACCACTGTTCAGTCTACTTGTATTGTGATTTCCCTGTATATATGATTTTGTGTTTGTTGCAAACCGTTAGTAGTGTGGACAAACAAAACCAAGTTAAAGAAATAGCATCGTTCGTCGCGCCATTCAGTTGGTAAATGTTGTTGTTGCGGTCTTGAGTCCTGAGACTGGTTTGATGCAGCTCTCCATGCTAATCTATCCTGTGCAAGCTCCTTCATCTCCCAGTACCTACTGCAACCTACATCCTTCTGAATTTGCTTAGTGTATTGGGTCAAATGGCTCTGAGCACTATGGGACTTAACATCTGTGGTCATCAGTCCCCTAGAACTTAGAACTACTTAAACCTAACTAACCTAAGGACATCACACACATCCATGCCCGAGGCAGGATTCGAACCTGCGACCGTAGCAGTTGCGCGGTTCCGGACTGAGCGCCTAGAACCGCGAGACCACCGCGGCCGGCACTTAGTGTATTCATCTCTTGATCTCCCTCTACGAATTTTACCCTCCACGCTGCCCTCCAACGCTAAATTTGAGATCCCTTGATGCCTCACGACATGTACTACCTTCTTCTAGTCAAGTTGTGCCACAAACTTCTCTTCTCCCTAATTCTATTCAATATCTCCTCATTAGTTACGTGATCTACCCACATAATCTTCAACATTCTTCTGCAGCACCACATTTCGAAAGCTTCTATTCTCTTCTTGTCCAAACTATTTATCGTCCATGTTTCACTTCCATACATGGCTACACTCCATACAAATACTTTCAGAAACGACTTCCTGACACTCAAATCTGTACTCGATGTTAACAAATTTCTCTTCTTCAGAAACGCTTTCCTTGCCATTGCCAGTCTACATTTTATATCCTCTCTACTTCGACCATCATCAGTTATTTTGCTCCCCAAATATCACAGTCATATCTCCAAAGAACGACAGCACCTGAAACTCGGAGTCATATACGGTGCCGTTCACGTAACGTTAAATGATGTACTGGCGTCGCAGCACCATTTCACAGAATTTTACTTTCGCTAGCCTTCATTTTTTCTTGTATTACAGTTATTACTATGATTTTCTCCTGTTGACCGAGCACTGCCTGCCGGCCCAATGACCTGTGAAAGTTGAACAGTTTAAGCACGCTTTTCCGCTCATTTCAGTACCACTACATTAATTCATAAAGTTTCTCTTATCTGTGTCTGACGGCTTATTTAACATACCTGTTTATTTGAGTCCGCCTGTGTCTCTTACGTGGGTATCTTTGTAATTTTCCCATTAATTTCCGTTAGCAATTTGGTGACAACCACAGTGGCGAGAGGCTAAGGCTCATTACACCTTTAAGTGCGAGAGGAGGCCGATGAATTGGCCTTCACTGACGTCCTCGTGCGGCGGGAAACCAATGGACTCCTTGTTCTGACTTGGCAAGACATCCAAGCCACTCGGAGGTAGCCGAAAGGCATGTGTTTAAGCTCACGCAGACTGGCGTGAGGTCTGGAACAGGACAATGTAATTAATATAGCCAATAAGGTACGTTGCTGCTGGAATACTTAACTTTAATCCATAATTGGTGTAAATCGCTCTTGACGGTACATTAATAACAATCGCAATATAAACTGGTAATGGCGCCTTGCTAGGTCGTAGCAAATGACGTAGCTGAAGCCTATGCTAACTATCATCTCGGCAAATGAGAGCGTATTTGTCAGTGAACCTTTCCTAGCAAAGTCGGCTGTACAACTGGGGCGAGTGCTAGGACGTCTCTTTAGACGTGCCGTGTGGTGGCGCTCGGTCTGCAATCACTGACAGTGGCGACACGCGGGTCCGACGTATACTACCGGACCGCGGCCGATTTAAAGGCTACCGCCTAGCAAGTGTGGTGTCTGGCGGTGACACCACATTCCTCCCCCGCAAATCGGCGTACGGTTGTGTTATAAGGCTTCCGCCCGCCGTGGGGAGGACCCCATGTTGACGTATGCGACGAGGTGGGGAGCCTAACAACAGGCGAGGCCGTGCCACCCGCACCCGGCCATTCGGTCCGAGGGGAGCTAGGAAACGCCTGAAAACCTAGTCAAGGGTGCACGCCAACATGCGGTGTATGCGCCCTTAGAGAGACAGGAGGGGCCGAAGGGTCGACCTCCATCGGGGCGGTGCACCCGACGGGCGAAGACGACATCTGGTCCGGAGCGGGCAAGAGTTCCATGTCGGAGGACAGCTGGTCACGGGAAGCGATCGGCGGTGCGTGACCCAGGGAGGCGCCCGGCGGTTGCAGCGACGCGTCCACTGCGAGCGTCGCCGGCGGGAGGATCGGCGGCGGCGGCGGCGCGTCGCCATGGGGCAAAATGGAAGGCAGCGTCGGTAACACCTGGGGATGAGGCGAGCCAGTAGATGGGTCCCCAGGGCGCTGACCTGACGGCACCGGCGCTGAAAGCAGACGGGGAGCGGCAGAACCCGTGCGACGACAGAGGCGCAGCTGATTGAGATGCCGACGCACCTCACCAAAGGCGCCCAAAACCCGATACATAGCGCGGCCGAGGCAGCGAAGAATGCGCCCTGCGAGCCAGCGCCGTGAACCTCGATAGTTGCGATAGTATACAACGTCGCCTGGGGCAAAAGCAGGTGGCTGCCGCTGCACAGGAACCTGATGCGGCGGATGCAGCAAAGACATCAAGGTTCGATGAGGACGACCGTGGAGCAACTCAGCCGGCGAGCGACCATCTCGGGGCTGAGAGCGATACGAGGACAAGAAGAGCAATAACGCGTCCTCCCGAGAATGCGACTCTTTCAACTTCAACATCTGTGACTTGAAAGTCCGGACCAATCGTTCAGCAGCACCGTTTGACTGAGGCGAAAACGGCGCGGATGTCAGATGTTGAATACCATTGGCCTTGCAGAATGACTGAAATTCTGCGGACATGAATTGTGTGCCATTGTCGGAAACAATAGTCTGTGGAAGACCTTCAATACAAAAGATAGCAGATAACGCTTGGATGGTGGCAGATGACGTCGTGGAAGACATCCTGACAACAAAAGGAAAATTACTGAAGGAATCGATAACAACCAACCATCTAGCATTCCAGAATGGACCAGCAAAATCAATGTGTAAGCGTTGCAAAGGGGTAGTGGCTTTCGGCCATGCAAAGAAGTTCCGCGGTGGTGCGGATTGTTGTTCGGCACACGCCATGCAAGAAGAGCACATATTCGTAATCGCAGCATCGATTCCGAACCAAGTACAGTGCTGACGAGCAAGTTGTTTCGTTCTCACTATACCCTTGGTGGAGAAGCCGTAAGACAGAGGACTGTAACGAACTTGGGACCACGACCCGGGACTGATCATTATCAGAATGCAACAGCAAAACACCATGTCGAACAAAAAGTCTCTCCTTGTGAGCAAAAAATCGGCGAACCAACGGATCCCCGATCCGTGACTTTGACAAGGGCCATTGAGTAGCAACAAAACGCAAAACGGCAGCAAGGACAGGGTCAGCAGCTGTGGCTGTAGCTACACGACGAAAATCAATCGGAAACGATTCGACCACATCATCGGTTTCCGCATCAATGAACATGCAAGCAAGTTCGGAAGAATCGAATGCTCTATCCTCAGCAACAGGCAAACGGGACAACGCATCGGCGTTTCCGTGCTTAGCAGTGGACCGATACAAGATATCGTAGCGGTACTGCGAGAGGAAAATAGACCAGCGAATGAATTTCTGTGCTGTACGTGGAGGTACAGGCTTGTTCGGATGAAAAAGCGATGTCAAAGGTTTGTGGTCTGTGATGATGGTAAAGTGACGACCATACAAGAAATCATGAAACTTAGTAACACCAAATACGAGAGCCAAAGCTTCTTTCTCTATCTGGGAATAATTTCTTTGCACAGACGAGACCAATTTGGACGCAAAGGCAATAGGGCGATCCATCTTTGTGCGCAAGCACAGCACCGATCCCGAAATCCGATGCATCTACCATCAACAAAAAGGGTTTCTGGGGATCGAATGGGGTAAGGCAAGTATTGGAAAGCAACGCCGATTTCAACTGGCGAAAGGCGCGTTCGCATTCCGTCGTCCAGACGAACGGAATACCTTTACGGCGTAAGCGATGAAGCGGAGCTGAAATGGAAGAGGCGTGGCGCACATATTTGTTATAGTAATTGATTTTTCCCAGCACACTCTGTAGCTGCTTCAAATTCTGCGCCGAAGGCAAGTCTTGTATGGCACGGAGGTGTTCTGGACTGGGATGTATGCCTTGGGCATTGATTACATGTCCCAGATAGGGTAAGTCACGAGCAAAAAACACACATTTGTCCTTCCGCAAGCGAAGACCATTTTGTTGCAAGACCTGAAATAATGTTCGGAGATTGGCTAAATGTTCTTCTTCCGTCTTTTCAGAGATCACAATATCGTCCAGATAGTTTTCTGCAGTAGGGACCGACGCACAAACAGTTTGCAGATATTGCTGAAACAATGCAGGGGCGGATGCACACCCGAATGGTAGTCTTTTGAATCGATACAAACCAAGATGCGTGTTAACCACCCAGTCACGCTGGGATTCGTTGCCCACTGGTATTTGCAAGTACGCATCTGCGAAGTCCAACTTCGGAAAATATTTACCCGGGCGCAGGTTGTCAAAAAGATCTTCCGGGCGGGGTAAAGGAAAAGTTGCAATCACTAGTTGTGGATTCACTGTTGCCTTGAAGTCCACACAAAGTCTCAATTTTCCGGAAGGTTTTGGCAAAATTACTAAGGGTGAGGCCCAGAGAGAAGCCTGCACACGTTCAATTACACCTTGCAATTCCAAATCGTGTAATGTTCTTGCGACCTCATCACGCGATGCGTGGGGAACATTGCGCGCTCTGAAAAATTTCGGTTGCGCGTTCACTATCAGTTCCAAATGTGCTTCATAGTTCTTAGCGCAACCAAGGCCCAGTGCAAAAACGTCTGCAAACTCTTCACACAGACGAGAAACACTGGCTGAAGGCACAGTCTGGTTCACTGATAGGACCTGATTGACTATTTAACTTAACATTTGTGGCACGCAACGGAGGTGTGCCCAGTTGTTTGTACGTGTCTTTATTGATTAGTGAAACTGCAGCTCCGGTATCGAGCTGGAATGGGACCACGTTGCCATTAATGTCCAAGTCTACAAAAAGTTTATTGTCCTGCTGACGACAAGAGCGACTGTCTTGTGCAACGTGAACAGACACTGGTACCGAAGCACTTGCAACTTGACAGGATTTCTGTCGATGTCGACGCACACTATTTGTGGGACGAACACAGTCACTGTTAGAGAGAGTGGCACTGGGCGGAATGGAATGAACTGCATGAATGTCCATGGGCGAAGGTTCACGAGCCTGAGTATTATTGGTTCGATTCCGGCGCGAAGCAAAGGGCCTGGAATGGTTGGGAGTGTCTGATCTGAGCTGTTTCTGGCAAACACTCTGAACATGTCCTTTTTTATTACAGAAAAAGCAAATAGCTTGGCGTGACGGGCAATTGTCACGCGAATGTCTAGTTGCACACCGTGGACATGATTTTAGCACTGCATTTGCTTGCTTGCACAGCACACGTAGCGGAGAGCTTGGCGGCAGCTGCGCGGATGGGCGCGAGGGCTGTTTACTGTTCCGTGCAGCGCGCCCGGCGGGCCGGTTAATGTGACACACAGCTGGGGAAGGTTCAAATGATTCCCGAGCAAAGTCAAGTGTGTCTTGCCTATCCAATATGTCTATCACTTGTTGAAGGGAGGGATTAACTAGTTTCAAAATCTGTTCCCTTATACGAACATCAGAAACGTTCTGTGCAATTGCATCACGCACCATAGTATCTGAATAAGGGAGTCCACATTCACACTCAAAAGCACAATCCCTAGTAAGGCCTTGCAAAGTTGCAACCCACTCCTGATTAGTTTGACTGGCCGTACGTTTTGTACGAAATAACGTATACCGTTTGGCAACTACATTGACTGATTCCTTGAAATATGCATCTAATGCAGACAAAATTTCGTCGTAGGACAGAGTTGCTACGTCGCGTCGGGGAAACAATTTCACTATCACTCGGTACGTCTGGATGCCTACACACGAAAGCAAAAAAGGCTGCCGCTCAATACCTTGAATTCTGTAGGCGGCTAGATGGAATCCAAATTGGCGTGACCACTCTGTCCAGCTTTCCAGTGCCGCATCAAAAGGACGAAAAGGTGGTGCAACTGCGGGTTGTGGCTGCGGGAGCGGTGGAGCGGCGGCAGCCGCATCGTTTTGCATTGCACGTTGACCCTGGACGAGCTGTCCAAGGGCATCCAATAAGGCCTGCGTCTGCTGATTCTGCAAGCGATAAAAGTCGGACAGTACATCTGGAGATTGTGGCGAAGCCATGACACAAGTAATTTAAGCAAGTATAAAGAAGAAGACCGTTTTTAAACTCGTCGCCAATCTGTTGTGACTTGGCAAGACAGCCAAGCCACTCGGAGGTAGCCGAAAGGCACGCGTTTAAGCTCACGCACACTGGCGTGAGGTCTGGAACAGGACAATGTAATTAATATAGCCAATAAGGTACGTTGCTGCTGGAATACTTAACTTTAATCCATAACTGGTGTACATCGCTCTTGACGGTACATTAATATCAATCGCAATATAAACTGGTAATGGCGCCTTGCTAGGTCGTAGCAAATGATGTAGCTGAAGGCTATGCTAACTATCGTCTCGGCAAATGAGAGCGTATTTGTCAGTGAACCTTTCCTAGCAAAGTCGGCTGTACAACTGGGGCGAGTGCTAGGACGTCTCTTTAGACCTGCCGTGTGGAGGCGCTCAGTCTGCAATCACTGACAGTGGCGACACGCGGGTCCGACGTATACTACCGGACCGCGGCCGATTTAAAGGCTACCACCTAGCAAGTGTGGTGTCTGGCAGTGACACCACACTCCTCACCCACTATGTATACAGGAAACGTACAAACACGGATCGGCATGTGCACGCTCTTAACCATCTGGTACAAAAACATGGTTATCTGAACGCCCTCGGCCAACGTGCTAAAGTCGGACCAGATGTTGAAAATCTGCCACTGGAACTAAGCCAACCCCGAAACGTCTTGAGAGAAAACGGTTACAATCACCGACAGGTCTCACAGGCTATTTCTCATGAGACATGAAGGAAAGTACCTCGAAAGAAAAGAACAAGAAACGTGTTTTTTTCTTTCTGTGGCACAATGTCGGGAAACATTAGTCTACTCCTAAGGAGACACACGTCTCATCGGTGTTCAGGCACCCATCAAAAATACGAGGGCCGTTCAGAAAGTAACCTCTGGTTGATTTAAAAAAATACACCAAGTTAAATAAAAGTATTTTAATATATACATCTTACAACTACATCTTTGCACTATTTTTCTACATAGTCTCCATAGCGATTGAGGCACTTATCGTATCTCTTCACAAGCTTTGAAATTCCTTCTGCATAAAAATCACCCGCTTGTGCCTGGAGCCAGCCTGTGACCGCATCTTTGAGCTCTTCGTCGTCATTAAACCGCTGTGACCCGAGCCATTTCTTCAAATGCATGAAGAGGTGATAATCACTTGGCGCCAGGTCTGGGCTGTAAGGTGGATGGTTGATAACGTCCCACTTGAAGGACTCAGGAAGGGCCGTTGTTCTGCGAGCAGAGTGAGGACGGGCGTTATCGTACAAAAAAACGATACCGGAAGTCAGCATACCACGGCGTTTGTTCTGTATAGCCCGTCATAACTTTTTTATTGTTTCATAGTACACGTCTTGATTAATGGTCGTACCACGTTCCATGAATTCAACCAACAACACCCCTTTGGCATCCCAAAACACCGTTGCCATCAGTTTTCTGGCAGAAAAATCTTGCGAGGCTTTTCTTGGTTTGGTAGGCGAATTTGAATGTGCCCACATCTTTGATTGTTCTTTTGTCTCAGGGTTCACGTACTTAATCCAGGTTTCGTCACCGGTCACGACTCTGTTTAACAATGGTTCTCCTTCGTCCTCATAACGTGACAGAAAGTCTAATGCAGAGGCCATTCTTTGAGTTTTGTGGTGGTCGGTAAGAATTTTTGGCACCCATCGTGCACAGAACATACGGTAACCCAATCTTGCTGTCACTATCTCGTACAAGAGAGCCTTAGAAATCTGTGGAAAACCAGTAGACAACTCCGACATTGAGAGACGTCGATTTTCACGAACTTTTGCATCAACTGTCTGAACGAGTTCGTCAGTCACCAATGATGGTCTACCACTCCTCTCTTCATCATGAACGTTTTCTCGTCCACTTTTAAATAAACGTACCCATTCACGGACAACTCCTTCACTCATAACTCTTGGTCCGTACACGGCACAAAGCTCACGATGAATAGCTGCTGCAGAATATCCTTTGGCTGTAAAAAACCTTATGACAGCACGCACTTCACATTTGGCGGGGTTTTCTATTGCAGCACACATTTCAAACTGCCACAAAAACTAAACAAGCGCAGGTATGACGTTCACTCGACCACGGCTTGATGCCGACTGACCTGTTGAGTGCGTGAACGCACAGATGGCGTCGCTACTCCCCCCACAACCCGCACTGTGACCAATCGGAGGTTACTTTCTGAACCGCCCTCGTACAACAGCTCATGAGGTTTGTGAAGGACGATCTACAGCTAAGAACGCTTAGAGTGTACAAAACACGTCAGTGTGGTTGCTACTACGCCGGTCAAACAGCATGTACTGTGGAGCAACGCCGGACGGAACATAAGAGGAGCTTATACCTAAGCTGTTCTTAAGAGTCAGCCATGGGAGGACGCGCCTTAGAAAATCGACACCGAATTCTGTTCGACGAAACGTCTGTCGTTATAATGATGAAGGGATTTTGCAATAGCGTCAAAAACGAAGCGGTAGAAATTAACAGAACAGAAAACATTCATCATCAAGGAAGGCGGTTTGCACCTCAGCACAGCCTGGAACTCGACCATCACGAGGCTGAAGGTTGCGAGGAGGCCACGGGATGGAAACGTTACCACAGCTGATGAGGAAGGGGGGGCCGGCCGAAGTGGCCGTGCGGTTAAAGGCGCTGCAGTCTAGAACCGCGAGACCGCTACAGTCGCAGGTTCGAATCCTGCCTCTGGCATGGATGTTTGTGATGTCCTTAGGTTAGTTAGGTTTAACTAGTTCGAAGTTCTAGGGGATTAATGACCTCAGCAGTTGAGTCCCATAGTGCTCAGAGCCATTTGAGGAAGAGGGCACCAGTTACGTCACAGCCAGCAGCGTGGCTGTACAGTATAACAGGGGAGCCACGGCGACTCGGCAGTCATCTACCAGTTGACAATGGGTAACGAGAGCTCGGTTGAAAGTTCCTGTGATTTTAACCCCCTGATGCGCCTGAAAGTCCGTAATGGTTTTATTTTAGTTCTAAAAAAATAGCATTGCTATCACATGTAACGATAGTTACTCAGATTTATGAAATAGGTAATTACGATTATTTATTTTTAGCACAAATACGATCTATTTAACATTTGCTAATAAAGTTGATTAGTATCGTGAATTAAGGTTCACTAATTTATGCAACCTTCTTCAACATATTATGAAACGTCCCCTTAGAAGAATTATACAAGACTGTGCTTAAAGTGACACACAATATTTTTAGCGCAACGCAATCTGACTTTCAAAATTCCCTACAAAAAATAGCCCTGACTAACATTAACCTATACGTTTCACAAATCGCTTACCTCACAAAAATCTTGGTTACTCGAACTACTGCAATACAGCGAGCGCCACTACTGCCAGCTAAATGAAAGATTCAAACTATGGAAGGCACTAACTACTGATAGGGATAGTTAGCAAATGAAATATTTTAATAGAGAACAAACAGTGTATTTACCTTAATATCATCAAAAGCCATAATATACATAGCAGTTCATGACATCCAGTCTTACAAATTTCAAAACTCCGCCATTTCTTTCCCCACATCCACCACTGCTGGCGGCTCACCTCCAACTGCGCAACGCTACGCGCTGTTCACATCCAGCTGCCCAACAGACAACAATGCAAACTAGCCACAGACTGCACACAGCACAGCCAGTGATTTTCATACAGAGCGCTACATAACGTTGCCAATAAGAAAACATAAACAGCCTACTTACATAGCCCCCATGCTCCCCACAAAAAATTTTACAAATTGTTTTGGGCAGTGGCCAATAACGATTTGATAAAATTTTTCATAATTACAACAACAAAGATATCAAATGCACACACTTATTGGTTTAATGTTGGTCAAAAGCGAAAATTTTCTCACAGTCCATAAAGACTGTCCTGATCATTCATCACAGTAAAATTGCAGATTTTTTTCAAAGTCTGAGCAGTAAAAGAAAATGCCACGGAAGTAGTGGATTTCCATGCAGTCTTGAAGAAGTAGTGTTGTCCTTCCAACGGAAAGACAGAGCTGACTCTTGACATGCAGACAGGTAATGGGCCACAACAGAGCAGACCCACAGCAGAGTCAGTCGAAGTTTTAAGAATACTAGTAGGTAGGTCATCACAGAGCAGACCCACTATAGTCTTGGTAGAGAGTGTGGGATTGGTGTGCCATCAAACGTGCAGACCCACTGTAGTCCTTGTAGAAATAATGGTACTGGTGGGCCATCAAAGATGCAGACCCAATGTAGTCCTTGTAGAGACGGCCAGCAGCCATCTGTTGCGACTGTGCAGGTGCACAATCACCATCGAAGAGTCTTGTGGAGAATATAGCAAGTCCAGAAACCACCACTTGTGCATGCACAAAGTTTTTGGAATTGTCCTTAGAACCAGCAATGCTGTTATCCAGTCCCTTGCTGAATTATTAACACATGTGCAAACACTATCAGTCCCTACTTCTCACATGTTGTCCATATACTATGACCAACAGAAACCTGTGCAGTGAAATGAAACTTACAAGTTACTTAATTTGATGAACTGGTGTCAATTACAATTTTATAATATAAGAATACAATAACAAAGGTACAAAATACATCATTAAAGAACATAATAGTACAGATAACATTTGTAGTAAAACAGGCTTTACAAAAGAATAGAAATAAACAGATACATCAGTGTTACAGGAATTATGACATAAGTAAATATATAAAATAATGAGAATAGTTTTCTAAACATTAATTTCACACTTGAGCATTGAAACAGAACAGAACTAATAATGTCTAAACATCTTAACAAAGAAAATAACATATTATTAGAAAAATTCCACAACAAACTCATATCAGCTAAACACATAAAGACAGAAAAAACACAAAAATATACAAGAGTACACAAACACATAGCAGAATAACACGAGAGGAAAGGGCAGGGTTTGTTTTCAGTGTAACATTTGGTACTGCAGTCCCACCCAAAACTTCGTTCTGTAGATCTTTCCTCTTATTTCAACATTTGTTTCCACCAAAAAAAAATCCTATCCAAGCATGCTTTCTGTATTTATATGTTCACATATGTCTTACCTCATTATTTATTTTCCATTATCTTACCTCATCATTTATTTCCAAGAAAATCCTACCTAAACCTTTAGTCCCTAAACCCTACTTTTTTGTTCATATCCTCTTTCAAAATACTTTTTTGGCCAAACCATTTTCTTATAGCTTCTCAATGCATTTCTTCCAATTCATCACAACTCGTTCTCTTATATAGCCTACCCCATCTTAAGCTAACTTAAATCTACTGAGCTCAGATGCTAAACTAGGGAACGAGGCAGTGCAGCAGCACAAAACAATTAACACAAACAGCAATGATAAAAAATACAAATGGCAAAGCAAGCAGCATAAATTAGCAAAGAAAATGCAATATTACAACTAATATAAGGCAATGCACAGCAAACAAGAAAACCAAATCCGTATTAAAACTGGCTTAACAGAGTAATACAAAGTGAAATTTAGTAGCACTATGCCTGGCAAACAGCAGCAGTAAATGCTATAACTTATACCTAAGCTTGACAAAGCTCAAGCAGAAAAAATAGTACACTAAAGACAACAATGCAGATAAAGGAAATGTATAATCATATCTTAATGTCTATGTAATTAAAGTGGTGCACCACAACTATTTCTACAAAAGAAATTACCAAGCACTTGAAAAGAAAATTATATAGGCAGTTACTGTTATTAGTCCCTTCTTATTGTTCTTTCCGTTCCAAGAGCTCCTTTTTCGAAGAATGTGGGTCATAAAATAATTATTTAATAGATCTGTTGACAGATAGTGTTCACATTAGCAAATGCATTTCATTTTATTTTATAAAACCAATGCTGCAACATAGCTGGAAACGAGATATCAAATGAAATAAACAAATACGCAAACCAAAGCATAAAAATATCATTCAATAGTCATGTAACATTTCATAAGTTAGTAGAAATTCTCTCAACTCTCGTAGAAAGACGCTTGTCATAATCAGGTGTGCAGATGTAAGTATCTTTCCAAGTAATGAGCGTGTCGTATTTGCGATGCTTTCTACAAAGGAATGTCAATAGCGAGGATAATGGCCTCCTTTCTTTCTCCACCTGTGCCTCTGAAAGGCACACACTAATGGCTTTTTCTCCAGGCGACTGGCACACCTGGGCGCCACCTAGGTCACTTAGCTTCCTTACCGAAATATTTACAACAGCAGTTTGCGCTACAGTGACAGTCTCATATAAAAAAAAATTTCAGAGGTCGAGAATTTGCGTTACGAATGTGTAGAAACAAATTCCTATAAATATAATAGCGTCCAAAAACTTTTTTGCCGGCATTGTAATACATTACGCATATACACACATTTCATAACTCTTAAAGTACGATTCTTGGTTTCCAACATCCTTTTTCACAAGTCAGAGTCCCTAACCACTACTCATTATTCCTTACCTTATTACACATATACATATTCGTCGACACTTCTTCAATATTTCATCATAATAAATACGTAGCATTATCAAATTTCTCATATAGCATCAGCTTATTGTTCATAAACATACCTCACCAGCATAATACACATCGTCGTAGTAAAAATAACATCATAACACCTCAGTCAAACCTCAAAAACGTCGTAGCTTTCTGCAATAATTTCAAAGCCTAAAAAAAATTCTCTGCTCATTTCAATAGTGTCATCTACCTCAAACGTACTTTAAAATCATGATCCTGTACCAAACACATCATTCAAAGCTCTCATAGTATCACAATGGTTCCGAAAAAAAATGAAGAGTTCCCAAAGTACAGACAAAATACAATTTCATAAGTGTGAAGTTATCCAACTGTGTAATTACGTAAACATCTGTCACAGATGTAGTAAAATAAATGTTTGTCTCTCCCAGTTAAATGATCAGATAGCTGTGTAATTTATGTGTTGGAGAAATATGGTACCGATGTGTAAAGTTGTATAAGCAAATACCATATTAGCTAGGGCTCCTTGTGCTTGCCAAACACAGGGTACACAAAGTAAGTGTGCACCCCCCTGAGGATTAATGTAATTATACCCTCAGGTGTTACAGATTACAGCAATGGAATGAAATGTATCATGGAAAACCTTTGTATCATTGTACTTCAAATATCTTTAAAAATAAATGATTTAAGTACAAAATTAATCACTCAAATACGTGTACTGTAGCGCTAAACTGTGTGTCTTGTTGTAAGATAATCTCTGTGGAAGTGTCGTAGTTATCGTCCTCTGAAAGCTAAGTTCTTCAGAAGTCATTGTACTTACCTCTTCATAAACGAAAGTGAAATTCTTTGCATATAGATATCGTAGTTATTACGTACCTTACCGTGATCAAGAAAGTACTATAATGTAATGTATTGTTGTGCTACGGAAAAGGCTGTCTCATTGTACCTATAACACAAAAGTTACTACAAAACATGTTTTACTTTCCAGAATAATACAGAAAAACTGTGCAGATATAAAACAGAAACACTGAAAAAGCAACATTGTAGATTGTCACTCATTAGTAGCATCGTGATAAAATCGTGTGGCTGTCACATAAACTAACCACTGTGTCATCTGGTATCTCACAGAAAGTCCTTTAAATCCAGAATGTATTTTCAAGTAAACCAAAATGTTGCATTAAAGTCTCATTAGCAGTACCGATACATGTTCTAAGTATGTGAGCCTTATGGTCGTTACGTAATCGTGCCACTAACAAGCAAGAATTTACACACACAATAACACTGTGTCGTCTGTTCACTATAACAATGCATTCGTAATTACTGTCTAAATAAGTTCTCTTGGTTCTTGATTGGATATTGAACTTCAAACATTGTTGCATATTAACAGATTCTAAGTCTGACAAAGCATACTAGAAATGTGAAGTGAAAAGTTTTATGGCAAAGACAAAGTTAAAAAGCAGATTATCTTTCAATAAACGGTTTTACATGTGAAATGTGGTGCAAGCCTTTACTCTTACTACTATGCAGAGCTCCAGCTTCAACAGAATCATCGCGTGGTATATGTCGGTAAAGAATACTGGAATTTTTCTCAAGGTTAGCATCTATGTTATTTTTCTCTGAGCCAGCTGGCGCACGCGGCTGCCTGCTGTGCGAGTCACTGTCTGTCTCTTTGTTGGCGCGCGTCGTTATTAGGATTAGGAGACCTAACTTCTACAAATTCACCTTGTTGAGAGTGCCCTGCTCTGTTGAATCCCGCCAGTTCTGATAAAATTCAGGTCTGTCGTTATGATTATATCGTCTGTCGTCATGTCGGTAGATTCCACAGTTTCTTTCTTGTCGGTCTCGAGGTGGAGAATTTCTCCCTGAATCATAACTGCGCGCTGAACTGTTGCGTCTGAAATTATTCTGTCTCCCTTGATAATAATAGTTCTGGTTACTATATTGTCTGTTTCTATGATTGTCTCTGTCATATTCATTACTACGGAAATGCGAACTTTCTCTGTAACTATTACTCTGCCAGTGATTGTCATATGGGTGGTGTCTGTTTTGGTCACGATTTGTGTTGTGAGAATAGCCTCGTCGTGTCCAGTTATTATTTCTTTCATCGCGGAATTGCGACGGATGTGACCTGTAATTGTTGTGTTCCTGTTTTCGCGTTCCGCGATTGTCAGTGTCAATTTCTAATTCTTGTAAGAGTCCCTGAAAAGCTTCAATGTCGTCTTTACAACGTCCTGCCGAAATAATATGTCGTAAATGTTCAGGTAATTTGATTAAGGAAATGTGGATGAGTTCTGAGGGGCTATATGGGTTTGACAGGTACTGATTCTTATGCAACATGTCTTCAAAATATTTCATAAGACTGGAAAATTCAGATTGTTCGAAACGTTTCATCATTATGATGCTATGTTTTACTCGGTCTTGTGTAGCTTGAGACCAAGATGCTGAGAGGAAGGCATGGTAAAATTCTCCTTCACTGTGACAATCGTGAATGACCGATCGCATTCTTACAGTTGGTTCATTCTCTAAATAGCCACACATAAATTCTAATCTGTGCTCTGATGACGAGTTGGGAGGAAAACAATGAGAGAATTGATGGAGCCATGCATGTGGATGAATGTCGTTGCCAGAATTCTTAAATGTTTTGAATTTACGTGTAGTAATGAACTGCTTATAGTCAAAATCATCATGTCGGCGAGTCGCATGTCGCTCATAGTTACGTCGTTTCGGCGGTTCTATCTCAAAATTCGGTGTACCTAGCCAATTTCTTTCATAATTTCCGAAGTGCCCAGAATTATTATTTTGTGGCTGTTCCGTATTTCTATGTCCCTCTTCCTGTATTGGAGCACGAGTCGCCTCTAAAATATGTAATTCCCTTATTACCTGTGTCAACTGATCTTGTAGTTCCCGGATTTCTCTTTGGTGTTGCGTATTAATTTGATTCTGATTTTGTTTGAATTTCCTAATTTGTTCGCACTCTTCTGTGTCATTAAAGACTACCGGTTTTGTGTCATTCAGATTATCATCTACCTTCGTAGATAAATTATTTAGCTGATCCGAAAGTTCAACTACTTTCTCTGATAATGAACTAATTTCCTCCATGTGTCTTTCTGAACCAATTTTCAGAGTATCTACTGTGTCCTTTAAGTTTTCCTGAGTTTTTGCAAGTTGCGTAACCGAATCGGTAGATACAACTGAGTCAATTTTAGCTTGCAAGGTGTCGTGATTTTCAGGTACTATAGTTTGCAGTTCCTTTATGGCTGCTTCGTGATTCTGTAATGCATTTTCATGACGCGAAAAAATACGTTGTAAATGCTCACAAATTTGTGTTTTTACGTCATTACAGACTTTTTGACATTTCGATTCGATTTTATGTAACTCAGTAGTTAAATCTTCACGTGTTTGTTCAAGTGTGGTGTCTAACTTTTGAAGATTTTGTTCCATTGTGTCTAACTTTTGAAGATTTTGTTCCATTGTGTCTAACTTTTGAAGATTTTGTTCCATTGTGTCTAACTTCTGAAGATTTTGTCCCATTTGTTTCTGATTCTGTTCAAGCATTGTGTCTAACTTTTGTAGCCTTTGTCCCATTTGTTGCATTAACTGTAATAACAATGCACTGGTGTCTGAAACATGTTCCTCAGTGCTTTTCGGCAGTGAAGATGCACCGGCAACATTCACATTTTGACAAGCAGAAAATGTGTCTTGACTTATTTGAGAAAACGGTGAGGACCCAAAACCTGACTCTGCAGTATTTGCAAAATTTTGTCCTGTCATTCCCGATTCCTGAGGCGGGCTGTTGCCGACCGATCGATCGATAATGCTTCCCTGTTCACTAATTGTTTCACTGCCTACACCATTATTTGCAGCCCGCTCCATTTCCCTATGCACAATTACCAAGTTACTACTTTGAACATTAGTTAATTCATTACTCTGCGGCGCTAACACACTGCTTTCGTCTTCACTGTCATTTCTCAGTTTACTTTGAAGCCTAGTATTACGTTTTTCACACGCCATTATTGTCACAATATTTCACACGATAACACAGAAAAGCACAATTTGAAGAGCAAAATAACAAAACACATTAACATAGCACTGAAAATAATATCTAGTTAATTGCAAGCGCAGCAGCGAAATACTTGGTGCAAATCTACATGCATGCCACAACAACAATGAAAGACTGCAACTACAAAGGAGATCCTCTCTACAATTACGCGCTAGCAATAAACAATAGCTACACTAATTACACAAACTACAAGAAAAAAACAGAAGATTCCAGTGAGGTATCCTCGGCTAAGGGTCGACATATGCAACGTCCCCATAGAACAATTATACATGACTGTGTTTAAACTGACACACAATATTTTTAGCGCAACGCAATCTGACTTTCAAAAATCCCTACAAAAGAATGGCCCTGACTAACATTAACCTATACGTTTCACAAATCGCTTACCTCACAAAAATCTTGGTTACTCGAACTACTGCAATACAGCGAGCGCCACTACTGCCAGCTAAATAAAAGATTCAAAGTACGGAAGGCACTAACTACTGATAGGGATAGTTAGCAAATGAAAGATTTTAATAGAGAACAAACAGTGTATTTACCTTAATATCATCAAAAGTCATAATATATGTAGCAGTTCATGACATCCAGTCTTACAAATTTCAAAACTCCGCCATTTCTTTCCCCACATCCACCACTGCTGGCGGCTCACCTCCAACTGCGCAACGCTACGCGCTGTTCACATCCAGCTGCCCAACACTACAATGGCAGACAACCATGCAAACTAGCCACAGACTGCACACAGCACAGCCAGTGATTTTCATACAGAGCGCTACATAACGTTGCCAATAAGAAAACATAAACAGCCTACTTAAAATATTTCCATACCACACTTGGTCTCTTTGGTTCAAAAATGGTTCAAATGGCTCTGAGCACTATGGGACTCAACTGCTGTGGTCATAAGTCCCCTAGAACTTAGAACTACTTAAACCTAACTAACGTAAGGACAGCACACAACACCCAGCCATCACGAGGCAGAGAAAATCCCTGACCCCGCCGGGAATCGAAACCGGGAACCCGGGCGTGGGAAGCGAGAACGCTACCGCACGACCACGAGATGCGGGCGGTCTCTTTGGTGGCACGCGTATCTACATGCAATAACTTGGAAAGTGGGCACAACAATAAGGAGTCGTCTGGGTCATACGCAGTCGTGAACCACAGGAGGAATGACCTTGCTGTCGTGTCCTGGGGGAAGGTCAGAGGAGGGTAGTTTTTACTTATTTCCAACCAATGCTGACAACTCGCGGGTTCGCACATCTTGTACCGAGCAGCACCTAGGGCATAAATTACAAGATCAGTGAAAGCACATCATAGCTATGTTTTTGTCCTGATACATTTGTTACGTTGTTTATTTTTGAGTAGATACACACACCACAATACTGTTAGATCGGTACTGTTGGCTGCAATCGTAAACAAATTTTGCTTTGTCGATGTTCAAAAATCGTTCAAATGGCTCTGAGCACTATGGGACTTAACATCTGAGGTCATCAGTCCCCTAGAACTTAGAACTATTTAAACCTAACTAACCAAATGACATCACACACATCCATGCTGGAGGCAGGATTCGAACCTGCGACAGTAGCAGTCGCGCGGTTGCGGACTAAGCGCCTAGAACGCTCGACCACACGGTGAAGAAAAAAGTAGGGGGTATTCAGACTTCTTTCCATAATTAAGCTGTAGACAACACGTTGCGGAGGGGGGGGGGGAGATGTACCCGAAAGTGACCAAAATTGTGAAAAGATTTTTGATTTTTCATTTATTACATTGAATGTTACATTCCAGTTTCACTGCTAAGTGTGATAGACATAATTTGGAAAAGTTTGAACGGAGCCACGCCCTTTCTTGTTCTGCATTTCCTCCTATTATTTATTCCTGTGGCGTTTTCTTCCCGTTTATGTAATCACAATGCAGAGAATGTTTGTGTAGTACATCAAGAAGGCCGTGCAATAGCATCACTGTCACTGATTTTGTGTTCTTTGGTTTACGGTGTTGGTTTAGAAGCGGTTGCAAAGGATTAACTTTTACGATACCCGAGATAACAGTTGTTTCCATGACTGGTGTTGATACTGCAGCATTTGATACTCGTTAAGTCTTTAACTGTTCTAACCCTGGCAGACTACGAACACTACAGGGGCTAGGATTTGATACAGAAGCTTTCAAGCTGTCGATATTAAAGGAAATCCATAACAGGAGAATTGATGCAGCTGATATTATTGTTACTCAGTTTGAAAATCAGGTTATCCAAAGATAAGCAAAGAAAACACTGCTTGAGTATGAAGAGAAGTATGCATATGATTTGCACTAAATCGCCCAGATAAGATAAGACTAAATACAAACACTCATATACCTGATTCAGGTTTTCCGTAATTTACGTTTTGGAAACTTTATGTATCTTTTCCTCACAAACCACAGACTTCAGAGTACTTAAATTTGCCATGCAAGCAGTCAGTACTATAGTGGAACGTTCTGTGGAAGTAATTTCCATTTAACATAATAGTAAGACATTTCTGTAAGAGAAAAACCATAAAATCTCGTGCATTTTTACTACAGCTATTTGGAGATACATAAAAATCCAGAAAAAGAAGGCATCAAAAGTCTATTTCACGGAAATCTGTAATAACGGCATATGAAACTTTGTACAAAACTGCGTTAATTTCGTTCTGACACGTTTTTACAAAAAGGAAAATTTCTGCTCACCTTGCCGAAAAAAATTCAATTTTTATAATTGAAAACGTATAATGTCAATCAGCATGATGAATTATCTGTGTATGCGTACACTATTTCTTAACAACTGTGCCAATTTAGCTACATTGTTTTTAAAATTTTGGATTTTGCAACGTTTTTTCAAAGTACTGCGATTTCGCATACGGCCTTCCGTAACCATGAACAGGCTTTAAAACAAACAAGACATAAACTGAAATCATCAGTCGTAAGAAAAATCGAGTATGTAAAAGTAATCGAAGTGAAAAAAATATCTGTATACCTATAATAGATTAGTGGGATAATTACAATTGATCGACTAATTGCAAATTAATCGTCCGTGCCAGACGTAGAGTCGACGAAATAAACTTCCTGACAGCTGACAACGTTGTTACGAACTTTGAAAGGTGGCTACACTGAGTCACAGCGTCAGAGACTGCGCCAAAGATCATTATTCCGCCGCCTCCACTGGTGCAGTAGTAGTTCAGAGGATGTCGAGGGCGGTTGTAGTTCTCTTGTGCGAAAGAGTAGATGCTGTTCGGTTGGTGTAATGCATAAATGGAAGAAGTTGCAATTGTCACTGTGTATTTTAGAAAGGAGATGGGCTTTTGATTTATGATGCTGGTCTAATGGAAAATTTTCGTCAATATATAATGAGGAAAAAAGGTATTACAGTTTTCTTTAATGACAATGCCTCTTGGTCACAGGTACAGTCAACAAAGCATCTGGCTCGTGTTCATTTATTAGACTTGTAATTCTGGTTTCTATGTGCAGTTATAGTATTTCTGGTTTTCCAATTACTTCATTGTAAATGGTGTTTAAAATATTTTGTCGTATTGAGAAAGAACCGAGCCAGATACATGTACGTTGAGTCACACTACCACACACAGAACAGTTACACTTGTGCTTTGTTGTTTCGTAGCTTTTATAGTTGCAGGTGACTTAATTAATCCAACTGTGTTAATGGAAATTCCTTGTCACTCTTTATTTTTATTTTATGCAGTCAGATTGCGTGCTAATACTAGTCAGGGCCAACCGGTTACGAGACTTCGGAACCGGTTCAAATGTCTCTGAGCACTATGGGACTTAACTGCTGAGGTCATCAGTCCCCTAGAACTTAGAACTACTTAAACCTAACTAACCTAAGGACATCACACACATCCATGCCCGGGGCAGGATTCGAACCAGCGACCGTAGCGGTCGCGCGGTTCCAGACTGTAGCGCCCAGAACCGCTCGGCCAACCCGGCCGGCTCGAAACCGGTCACACAGCTACTAAGATTATTGCATTTATTCATTAATATTTTTAATTAAGCCCCCATGCAACTTTCAAGTGCGAGCCGCAGCGGGCGAAAACAGTGGTCGTGTATAAAGCTGCAACAACACTGAGGCGTTGCCATAGAGTCGGATACAAAGTCGCGTTACGTGATTGATGAGGTGGACGTGCGAAGAAGCCGCACCAAGCCCACTTCAGCTGTCAGAGGTCTTCTTTCGCCGACTCTGGTAAATCACGGTGGTAATGAAAAGAACCTTTGGCTAGTGACAGTTTTGTCCTTTTCGGAGCGTTATGAAGTCTCTCCCGCGGCAGTGAGACAACAGAGCGCTCATCGCGGCTCGGCCTGTAGCGCCGGCTGTTGGTGGTGGTGGTGGTGGTAGTGGTGGTGGTGGGCGGCGGCGTAAACGCTGAGCCACTCGACCGCACAGCCGCAGCTGTCGCCACGACCCGCACTGCGAGGCCCAAGTTTGTCCGGGGAAACGCTAGGCGAGGGAAGGGGGCAGGGCGGCGCCGCGTGGAATGCGATCAATATGCAATATCCCGTGGGAATGCGCCTCGCCGCGTGTGTGCTGTGGTGTGGCGTGGTGACACTCACTTGTCGCGGGGGCGGCAAACGCAATACCGCCGCACCGCGCCGCCGTCTGTCGCATTAGCGCCGCCAGAGCCCGGAGGCGGCTGCTGCGGAGTCAGAGGCAGTTTGGACCGCCTCTACACCTCCGTTTCGTTCTTGCATTCCCAAGACATAAACTAGCCACATGCCTTCCTCGACAAGTCACTTCTTTCTTTCGTGACATTTATCCCCGTTGTACGTTTTATAACTCTGTCGACTCGCCACAGGCGTCAGTTTACCTCAAAGGGGTAGCAGACTGCCTGTGAAGACAGACTAGTCAATCCTTTGGCCGCCGCCATGCTCTTCCTGCAAACTGCGCGCGAGATCCATTGTTAGGTGGCGTCGTAATGTAAAATGCACTCACCTCTCCCTAGATCAGTTCCGGTGGAGGTTCGAGTCCTCCCTCGGGCATGGGTGTGTGTGTTTGTCCTTAGGATAATTTAGGTTAAGTAGTGTGTAAGCTTATGGACTGATGACCTTAGCAGTTAAGTCCCATAAGATTTCACACACACTCTCCCTAGATCAGAATAATAAGTGTCTGACGCAGAGTGCCCTACGGATAGAGTTGTAAAAGTGCCGTAGGCTGCTGTAGACTACGGCAGTTTTCCTAGTAGCTTTCTTCGTTTAAAGTCGTACCAGCGTTACCTCTACGTCAGGTGTACCGCATACCTATCGCGTGTTAGCCCATAACAAATGCTTTCTTCACGCAAGTGATCACTAAAAACCGGAAGCGGTGATCGTCTAGAAACAGAATGTGGATATATATACACTGAGGTGACAAAAGTCATGGCATAGCGATATGCACATATACAGGTGACGGTAGTATCGCATACGCAAGGTGTAAAAGGGTTGTGCACTGGCGGAGCTGTCATTTGTCCTCAGGTGATTCATGTCATCTACATCTACGTGCTCCGGTCGGAGGTTCGAGTCCTCCCTTGGGCATGGATGGGTGTGTCGTCCTAAGCGTAAGTTAGTTTAAGTTAGATTAAGTAGCGTGTAAGCTTAGGGACCGATGACCTCAGCTGTTTGGTCCCTTAGAACTTACCACAGATTTTCAAATTCCCCTCTACGTGATTACTCTGCTATTCACAATAAAGTGTCTGGCAGAGAGTTCAATTAACCACCTTCAAGCTGTCTCTCTACCGTTCCACTCTCGAACGGCGCGAGGGAAAAACGAGCACTTAAATTTTTCTGTGCGAGCCCTGATTTCTATTATTTTATCGTGATGATGATTTCTCCCTATGAAGATGGGTGCCAACAGAATGCTTCCGCAGTCGGAGGAGAAAACTGGTGACAAGTTTCATGAGAAGATCCCGTCGCAATGAAAAACGCCTTTGTTTTAATGATTGCCACTCCTATTCACATATCATGTCTGTGGCTCTATCTCGCCTATTTCGCGATAATACAAAACGAGCTGTCCTTCTTTGAACTTTTTCGATGTCATCCGTCAGTCCCACGTGATGCGGATCCCACACAGCAAAGCAGTACTCCAGAATAGGGCAGACAAGCGTGGTATAAGCAGTCTCTTTAGTAGACCTGTTGCCCCTTTTAAGTGTTCTGCCAATGAATCGCTGTCTTTGGTTTGTTTTACCTATAACACTATATATGTGATCGTTCCAATTTAGGTTACTTGTAATTGTAATCCCTAAGTATTTAGTTGAATTTACAGCCTTCAGATTTGTGTGACTTGCCGGCCGTGGTGGCCGAGCGGTTCTAGGCGCTTCAGTCTGGAAACACGCGGCACTACGGTCGCAGATCCAAATCCTGCCTCGGGCATGGATGTGTGTGATGTCATTAGGTTAGTTAGGTTTAACTAGTTCTAAGTTCTAGGGGACTGATGACCTCAGATGTTAAGATCCATAGTGCTCAGAGCCATTTGAACCCTTTTTTTCCCCTACAGCAGACTTCGCTAACAGCACGACATAGTCTGGAGCGCGCCTCCTGTGCTCGCGATCATAGCGGTTGCACTCTGGACGATTGCAATCCGTGGTCTGTTCTGGTAAGTCCCGATATCAGTTGGTAGGTTCCGAG
Organism: Schistocerca nitens; assembly: GCF_023898315.1. NCBI lineage: Eukaryota > Metazoa > Arthropoda > Insecta > Orthoptera > Acrididae > Schistocerca > Schistocerca nitens. Next base: position 973,309,481 of record NC_064614.1, on the reverse strand, counting down.
TGTGGCGCAGACCCCACGAAGCCATGGACACAAGTTATCAAGAAGGCACTGTGCAAGCTGATGATGGCTCCATAATGGTGCGGGCTGTGTTTCGATGGAAAGTACTGGGTCCTCTCGTTACGTTCGGCTACTTGGAGAACATTTGCACCCATTCATGGACTTCATGTTCCCAAACAACGATGCAATTTTTATGGATGACAATGCTCCACATCACCGGACCACAATTGTTTGCAGATTGGTTTGAAGAACATTCGGCATGATTCGAGCTAATAATCTCACCATCCAAATCGCTCGACATGAATCCCATCGAACATTTACGGCACCTAAGTTCGTACACAAAATCGCTCACTGGAAACACTTTCGCATTTATGGACTTCTATAAAGGCAGGATGGCTCAATATTTCTGCATGGGTCTTCCAACGACTTGTTGAGTCCATACCACGTTGGGGTGCTGCACTAAATCGGGCGAAAGAGCTTCCGACACGATATTAGATGGTGTCCAATGACTTTTGCCAGCTCAATATAAAGGTTCGCAGAACTTCAGGAGCATTTTTGTTCTACTTTATCATCCTCCTGTCTGTTATATAAAAACAAAGAGTATATGTAGCAAAAATGGAACGGTCCATTTCTAATTCAGGTTTTATTCGAAAACTATTGATTTGTAACGTGAAACAGTGGTATGTTGATGTAAAACTAAAGAAAACAATACAAATTTATCCTATAGCGCTAGAAAACGCAATTTCCTCAACAAAAAGGTAAAATTTAAAATAAAAACGCAAACCAAAAATATATCAGACACCACTTCACTACCTCATCGAACTTCTATAAATATATCAGATACTACCTCAATACCTCGTCGAACTTCTATAAAATATGTTTCTGTTATTCACAAACAACTTTGGCATTTATCAAAAATGGTTCAAATGGCTCTGAGCACTATGGCGCTTAACATCTGAGGGCATCGGTCCCCTAGAACTCAGAACTACTTAAACCTAACTAACCTAAGGACATCACACACATCCATGCCCGAGGCAGGATTCGAACCTGCGACCGTAGTAGTCGCGCGGTTCCGTACTGAACCGCCTAGAACCGCTCGGCCACCGCGGCCGTCACATTTATCAATAATAAGAGCAAACTCTTGCGTTTGATCATGAGGAACTACATTCTATGGAGTACAAACTAACAACAATAATAGCATATATATTTTTAGGTTTGTGCACGTAAACTGTACGTGCATGAAAAGTAATTGCTATGCTTACATAAAAGCGCAGAAACTACGCAATTAACTAGTTTTTATTACTTATAAACTTACTATAAGAATACAAAATATACAGTGGACTAACACTGAATGATGTGAGGTCTACTTACGTGCAAAACAAACAACCAAACAAATATATAAATAAAAGAAGTCGTCGGCTCCCAGTTTGTCATATTCATTTATCGCAGAGTTTGAAATTACCGCTTCAGTTGTAAATTACTTTATTTTCGCACGACCGGTTTCGGACTGTTATAAGCCGATCCTCAGGTGTCGTAGCTGTGCTGTGGTCCCCGAGCGCCGCGTGTACCAGGCGCGGTGTGCTGCCTATAGGCACTCGGGGACCACAGCACAGCTACGACACCTGAGGATGGGCTTATAACAGTCCGAAACCGGTCGTGTGAAAATAAAGTAATTTACAACCGAAGCGGTATTTGCAACCTCTGCTATAATGCTCAGTTGCGGATGTTCGTCCAACAGGATTGTTTGTACATTCATTCATTTATGCTTCTTTCCCTACCAATGCTGCCAATACTACCGGTAATCCTACCATTTACTACGTAATATATTTAGTGTACCAAAACTACCGATCCATAGTTTTGGTAGAGTGTAACTCCGTTTACAGGCCGACTACCAAAGCACCCGCTCCTCAGAGCACGAGTCTGGTCAGGTCTTCTGTCCAACGCACAGCTACAAGGCTACGCTACCTCAGATGCCGGTTATCAGTCAGCTGCGGACGACAGCTGCATTTTACGACTTGTTCTTTCGCGCTTTGTTTCTCGTTGTGGTATGTTTCTTTCACAGAATGTGTGAAAGTAAGTATGATAATGCTTTGGAAACCAATAAGACTATTATGATCCTCCAAAGCGAACTGTTACTGTACGTTGAAGGAGGACTCGGCACGGAAATGCATCGCTTCTACTACAGGAGCCATAACGCGCTTAAGCGCTACACCGAGCAGACGACGCCCCACCTGCCACGCTCAAGTATCGACCATTTTGTTATTCTGACTTAGATATATGTACTACAAGAAAAGATAAATTTGACGAATGACACGAAAGAAGCACGTCTAGCTTGTCATCTGGTATGTGGAGAAGCAAATATCATTCCTGGAAGGCAATCCATTTAATGTGGAATATACTGAACAATCTGGTTTGAAACAGTGTATATATCTCACGAACACCGAGAATAGTGGAATACCTGCCATTCATTACAGTTTTCTCGAAATTCTGGAAATACACACAACAAAAAGTTTTGCATCACCTCGGTTCCGAGAGTTCCGGAACCTGTACAGAAAATTAGTATAGAAATCAACATAAACATCATTTCCGCCCTTTTATTGCTAATGAAAACTGCACTTTGTAGGCTGTACGACCACACAGCGAGACCTTCAGAGGTGGTGGTCCAGATTGCTGTACACACCGGTACCTCTAATACGCGGTAGCACGCCCTGTTGCAATGATGCATGCCTGTATTCGTTATGGCGTACTATCCACAAGCTCATCAAGGCACTGTTGGTCCAGATTGTCCCACTCTTCAACGGCGATTCCGCGTAGATCCCTCAAAGTGGTTGGTGGGTCACGTCGTCCATAAACAGCCCTTTTCTATCTACCCCAGGCATGTTCGATAGGGTTCGTGTCTGGAGAACATGCTGGCCACTCTACTCGAGCGATGTCGTTATTTTGAAGGAAGTTCAAAAATGGCTCTGAGCATTATGGGACTTAACTTCTAAGGTCATCAGTCCCCAGTCCCCCCTACTTAAACCTAACTAACCTAAGGACATCACACACATCCATGCCCGAGGCAGGATTCGAACCTGCGACCGTAGCGGTCACGCGGTTCCATACTGAAGCGCCTAGAACCGCTCGGCCACCACGACCGGCTTGAAGGAATTCATTCACAAGATGTGCATGAAAGGAGCGCGAATTGTCGTCCATGAAGACGAATTCCTCGGCAATGTGCTGCGGATACGGTTGCACTATCGGTCGGAGGATGGCATTCACGTATCGTACAGCCGTTACGGCGTCTTCTATGACCATCAGTGGCGTACGTCGGCCGCACATAGTGCCATTCCAAAACAGCAGCGAACCTCCATCTTGCTGCACTCGCAGGACAGTGTGTCGAAGGCGTTGAGCCCGACCGGGTTGCCTCCAAACACGTCTCCGATGATTGTCTGGTTGAAGGCATATGCGACACTCATCGGTGAAGAGAACGTGATACCAAACCTGAGCGATCCTTTCGGCATGTGGTTGGGCCCATCTGTACCGCGCTGCATGGTGTCGTGGTTGCAAAGATGGACCTCGCCATGGACGTCGGGAGTGAAGATACGCATCATGCAGCCCATTGTGCACAGTTTGAGTCGTAACACGACGTCCTGTGGCTGCACGAAAAGCATTATTCAAAATGGCGGCGTTGCTGTCAGGGTTCCTCAGAGCCATAATCCGTAGGTAGCGGTCACCCACTGCAGTAGTAGCCCTTGAGCGGCCTGAGCGAGGCATGTGATTGACAGCCCCTCTCTCTCTGAATCTTCTCCACGTGCGAACAACATCGCTATGGTTCACTCCGAGACGCCTGGACACTTCCCTTGTTGAGAGCCCTTCCTGTGACAAAGTAACAATGCGGACGCGATCGAACCACGGTATTGACCGTCTAGGCATGGTGTTCTACAGACAACACGAGCCGTGTACTTCCATCCTGATGGAAAGACTGGAACTGATCGGCCGTCGTACCCTCTCCGTCTAATCGGCGCTGCTCATGCATGGTTGTTAACATCTCTGAACAGTCAATGGGGCTGTGTCTGTGATACAATATCCACAGTCTACGGCTATCTTCAGGAGTTCTGGAAACCGGGGTGATGCAAAACTTTTTTCATGTGTGTACCACAGGCTCTGAAGCGACGTAAAACACCAGAAGAACAGTTTCATAATAAGTGATTTTCGGAACGGAAACATCTACACTTTCCACCCACATTATGCACACTAGCGAAATCCTTATCCTACAATGAATGTTCCTTGGACTTCATTATCCATAACCAATAATTGAATGCGAAAAAATGCAATGAGAAGAACTAGTCAGAAAATAAAGAAATCTGTTACCTGTAAAATTTGTTTATTATAACAGACATAGTTAATAAGTCGCAAATCATTTTTTTCACGTTAATGATCACTACCACAGGTGGAGGAAGCGATAACTGGAAAAGATTGGAGCTCGGTGAAGATAAAACCACATATGTTTTCCTAGCACTTAACGATAACCTATATGCTAAAATGCAGCATTAATTATTCATGAGACGCCGTGTGTTATGTACTAAATAAGGAGTAGTCCACCTTTTTCACCTACTACGCGCTTTTGTACCTCTGCTCGCAATAAATTTTCTAACCGCCTGTCGGTTCCACAGTAATGATGACTTATAAAGTAGGGAAGTAATTTTACCTTATAAATTTTGTAAAGCGGAGTTAAAGCATATAGTAATAATTACTTAGCAGATACTTGACGTTAAAATTTTATGAACACTAAATGAAAACTCTCAACGATGTGAGAAAGGGTACCACTAAAATCGTGACATGACAAGCGCTTGTTGTAAAAATATTGCTTTCTTTTCGTTGTTGTGCTACCAACAAACAAAATGTACACTGTAACATTAACAAGTTCTGAATAATAGTAAATACAACTACAACGAAATTAGTTAGACATCAATAATAGCATATCACATCACAAAATGCGTATCCTTACGTCATACACAAAGGAATAATTTGTCATTTCCTCAGGTTGACGCCATGATTCGCGTCTTCCCGATTAACTTTCACTGTCCAACGATTATGTCGTTATTTCTTGGAAATACTAGAGTCATGAAGCGACCTTGTCAATAATAACTACATAAGCAACGGTGCTGACGTTCAGTAAATCAGTAAATCTCGAAAAATCAAAATTTATATTGCAAAAATTGATGTGAAAATTAAATGCGGATATTATTGCCGCAAATCCGACTTAGAGTCACGTTAAATGAACAGCATGCAAAAGTGAACCAAGACTTGCATTGTTTCTACCTGCAAAAGATTATGCCACGGAGGAGGTATTACGACCACGACAATCGTCTACAACAGCACCGCACACATTACTTCGGCCATTGTATACAAGATATACTTACCTTAAAAGAAGAAAAAACGTCAAGTGTTTATCTAAAACTAATGAAATGAAACAGTTTAGAGAAACATCTGACGCTCGAAATCGGGTACAGTGATTGGAACAATGAGGCAAAAATGTGGTTGACATAACTTTGCAATATCCAGTATTTAAGTAATTAAACTAAGAAACAAACAACCGCAGCACTTGGAATACGTTAGTTACGTAGAAAGAGCGCTAAGTAGAATCCGCAGTTCGAGTGCAACAGCTCTCTAATTTAAGGTTCTAATTTATTCTGTTTTTATATTCATCTTTTTATAGAGAAAAGTGAATAAGAAAGAAGAATGATGTCGACAGCGCTTGTAACGGATACATTATTTCTTGCGCCACAAGCATAAATTTTCCTAATAATGAAAGTTTCTATGTTGAAAAATTGTTGAAATTTTTTAAAATGCTCTGGTATAGATGATAGAAATATGTGACGATTGTGCAGCAGCAGACTGCAGGGTCTACATAATACATCCGACAAATATTCTATAGTACTCTCCAAAATTCTTCGATTGTGAGTTAAACAATGAACTTTCAATTCTCAGTCATTTGTTGTACACGACTTCGAGGATCATTCAAAGTCACGTCAAATATTTCTCTAATCTACTGTACTGCTTACTTTTAGACAAATCAATTCTCACAACACCGGACCGTTTTTTCTATTTATTTGTTTATTTTATGTTCTACGTAGAAACCCTAAGTATTAATATATTTAAATATCGACCGGTATTCTATTCTTATTAAGAATATATAAATCAAGCGAAAGTGAGTGATGTGGCTATTGAAAAATTGAAGTTTAATGTTTAACTTAGAATCTTATAGAGTATTAGAGTATATTTGCATGGTGGATTTTTCGTAATTAACCTGATTACTTTCAAGCAATTAAACCTTTTCCTGAATGAATTTCCATTCTGCAACAGAGCAAAACATGGACCCTGACCTTCCGTGGGCCACTTCTCCAGCGACAGAGTTACAGAGCTATCAAAGCACGACTGCCAAATCCCTCCGCCTCCCTCCCCCCTCCCTCCCGGCAACCGTCAGTGCCCCTCAACAACCAAAGGCGTTAGATATTTTTTTCTTCTGGAGGGAGGGGGGGGGGAGGGGTTCAGCAGCATCTGATCCCCAGTACGGTAATAACTTGTGAAACCTGTGAGTAGACGAATGCTGACTTCCCACGTGTTGTAATAACAATATATTTATTACAGCTGTTCTTCGAAAAGTGTGAACTTCTGAATCGTTCCTTTCATTTAATTCAAATATAAAACTGAACAAGATACATTCAAATCATCCATTATTGAACAACATTATCATTCAGGAATATGCAAGAGATGTTCAAATTATAGACGGAATAGCCTGTGTACGATGCGTAGTAGCGAAAATTATGTAAGTCAAGAAATAAGAGTAATATGGAAACTCCAAACGCGTAATAGGGAACAAAACAAGACCTTCTTTCACATTATCTACTTTTGGTTTTATTGTTGTCACACATCAGTATCAACTATTGTTCTCCCTTTTATTTTGTAAGAAGAAAATTCCAATATAGCAGAAAAATCTCGGGTTGCTTCGCAAACAGTATGAACGCAATAATAAGAATTTCAATGGTTTGTTTGGCTCTAAAGATCCAAAAGTTATACAAAGAAGTTTAGTTTGTTACACTGGTACTACTGTGAATATATTAATATTGGTAATACTATCACTGTTCAAAATGGCTCTGATCACTAAGGGACTTAACATCTTAGGTCATCAGTCCCCTAGAACTTAGAACTACTTAAAACTAACTAACCTAAGGACATCAGACACATCCATGCCCGAGGCAGGATTCGAACCTGCGACCGTAGAGGTCGCGCGGTTTCTGACTGAAGCGCCTAGAACCGCTCGGCCACCGTGGTCGGCTACTATCACTGTGAATATATTAATGTTAATAAGATGTTCTGGTCTGTTGCTGTGCAAGAACTGGCAGTATGTCAGAGACCTCTGGCTCTATTCCTGGTGCTAACAACCGTTTTTTCCTTCGTGTGAGAAGTTAATGGAGTCCAACAAACTCCGTGATGCCAATTGTGGAGCTGTATGAAGGAAAAATTTTATCTTCTGTTAGGTTAGGTAAGGTGCTGGCTTTACTGCCAGTCTCTGCCGGCTCTGAAGGCGAGAGGGCCTTCTACTGGCTACGTGCCACGCAATAGTTGTCGTGTAGTGAAGCCCAATCCAGAAAATGGAACAGCAGTCAGCCAGTACGACATGTCCCATACAGACTACAGCCGACGGAGGTGGATTTTTGGAACAAACAGCACTGAATTGGATACATTGTTCATGTCTGCACTCATTCTTTTTCAGTTGCAAGTTCAATGCTGTTTACCTTGTAGATAAAAATGGTACTCGGATGTTGCAATTCAGAGGGCACACTTACTCTGTATGATTATTTCACACAAAGGGGAATGAAGAATCGCAAAACACTCTGCAAAAAACAAACAGAATAACAACACGACCTACCGTAAATTAAAGGTGAAAGTAAAATACAGCGTATTAGCACAAATGCACTCGCAAATCACAAGAGTGCCCCCACAATCATACCACGTCTTCCCACCTTAACATCCCCATCCCACTGAACTGCTACCCTCTACATTTCACAGCTTCCCATGATCCCTCTATTTCCTTGGAAGCAAAGTTACAGTACAGCGGAAACTATATGAACGCGTGGTGCCCAAAGAGGAGAACTAAAAGTACGTGTTCGGCCTATACACGTAGAAATGATGTATAAATAGTCGACAAACATAGAACTGCTACTATGCAACAGTACTTTTTCAAGCTAAATAGCTGGAAGCAGAGTATTTATAGTGCTACTTACTTACTCCAAGCGATCAGGCCCAGTGGAGCGCGTGCGACTACAGGGCTCCACTTCCACTGGGTTCTACATCCTGCTTTCTGCCGCCAGTCACGCTCTATGCCGATCTACAGAAGGTTCTCATGGACTCCATCTCCAATTTTTCTCTTGTCTGCCTGGCTTGACGATTTGCTTTGCAGATTTCGCGATTCATCTCCCGTTTCCTTAAAAATGTGAAAGGACAAAGGATAGGGACTGGGTGTAAGACACACTTCGTCTGTTTTATCGATTAACAGATAAGCCCTGTCCTGCTTGGGAGACGCTGCCAGCAGCAGCTGCACTACTGCCAACATAGCTCTTAGTGAAACTTCCTGGCAGATTAAAACTGTGTGGCGGACCGAGACTCGAACTCGGGACCATTGCCTTCGCGGGCAAGTGCTCTACCAACTGAGCTACCCGAGCACGACTCACGCCCCGTCCTCACAGCTGTACTTCTGCCAGTACCTCGTCTCCTACCTTCCAAACTTTACAGAAGCTCTCCTGCGAACCTTGCAGAACTAGCACTCCTGAAAGAAAGGATATTGCGGAGACATGGCTTAGCCACAGCCTGGGGGATGTTTCCAGAATGAGATTTTCACTCTGCAGCGGAGTGTGCGCTGATATGAAACTTCCTGGCAGATTAAAACTGTGTGCTGGACCGAGACTCGAACTCGGGACCTTTGCGTTTTGCGGGCAAGTGCTCTATCAACTGAGCTACCCGAGCATGACTCAAGCCCCGTCCTAGCAGCTTTACTTCTGCCAGTACCTCGTCTGCAAGGTTCGCAGGAGAGCTTCTGTGAAGTTTGGAAGGTAGAAGACGAGGTACTGGCAGAAGTAAAGCTGTGAGGACGGGCCGTGAGTCGTACTCGGGTAGCTCAGTTGGTAGAGCACTTGCCCGCGAAAGGCATAGTTCCCGAGTTCGAGTCTCGGTCCGGCACACAGTTTTAATCTGCCAGGAAGTTTCATATCAGCGCACACTCCGCTGCAGAGTGAAAATCTCATTCTATAGCTCATAGTGTTATACGAACATTTAGACCTCTCCGCCTGCACGGAGGCAGTGTCTCCCGGAGAGGAAAACATTTATAGTAAGTAACAATTATTTTAATATTCATACAAAGAAGGGTTTCACGGCCGAGATTTACGTCGTTGGTGAATTTTTTTGTATTGACATTAGGCCGGGGTATAAACGCTCAGACAGCGATTAATTATCAATATTTGTGGCGCTCCGCTAGAGGAGCTTGATAACACTAAATGATGGGCATGGGTTTTTATTAATTTACTGGAAGGAAAGCACAGAAAAAATACATTCTGACTTAATAACAAATTAAAATTCACATTTACACTGATACAATGCGTCTGTAGCGCGGGGAAACCTGATCTGACGGCCCCATGTCGGCATCATTCGGAACACTTCATGCCGAATGCGCTCTTTGTCCCAATGCTGACAACTTCAGCGAGCTGACCGACATGGCACTACATTCACTGTCAACTCCTGGCTACAAGAGGTCAGTTTTGACTTGGACTGGTGGAAACATCCACGTTTCGTCGGAAATAGTACTTATGAAAGTGCACTGCAATAATGTGAAAGCAGGCAGCATGTAAATACGACTGTATATGTTAATGATAATTCCCAGACCCTATACAAATAAAAATATAATATTGACACTCGACGTGTTGCGGAATCGTGTTCTTTGTTCTAATCAGTTTCCCAAGAACTGGTGTGGCCTGGAAGGAGCAGGCAATCGAAATATGCGCAAGATTTGGGGTTCTGCGTAGGCAGAAATGATACAGGGACGCTATGGTCACGTCAAAATTTTGTGTCATCTGTACATTGTGTCTACTAATTGCGTTCTATAAACAGCTAAAAGTAAGTGCCACATTTGAAGATGGCTGTATCTATAATGTTCGTTCAAGAACTTATGTTACTTGCGTCTGTAATTTTCACTATTGTAGCTGATCGGTACGAGGCACGCACGGCCGTGAGTTGTCAGCACTGGACGTCAATGAAAAAACATTCCCTCTATGCGTCCTCAGCACCTCGCAGCCACCTTGCTACTTTTCTTCTAGAGTTGCACTCCCCTGAGGTAATCCATCAACGTTTCGCGAGCTATCTGTAAGACAGACAGCAATAGATGGCCGTCGATTCTGGTTTTATCATTACAGCGGATCAGTGTTACGAAAAAATGGTTCAAATGGCTCTGAGCACTATGGGACTCAACATCTTAGGTCATAAGTCCCCTAGAACTTAGAACTACTTAAACCTAACTAACCTAAGGACATCACACACACCCATGCCCGAGGCAGGATTCGAACCTGCGACCGTAGCAGTCCCGCGGTTCCGGACTGCAGCGCCAGAACCGCTAGACTACCGCGGCCGGCGATCAGTGTTACGAAGTGCAATAAATTCACGTATTCTTCATAATTTTAAGGTTTGTAGCTTTAGTGCGAGAATACATTATTACAGATACCGCTGTCGTCTGAGGAAGGGGAGAGGGGGGGGGGGCGGAGAGCGGGGAAGAAAACTAATTGAAAAGTGGGTCGCTAAAGCCGGACGATTGATGAGAAACACTGCGCTAAAGCAAACTGGTGTGCTCAGCGTTTAGTCTCTTATTGCTGGAGTTGTCATCATAGGCTGAACTGGTTTAATTGTGAAAATACTAATAGCTTCTGATTCACAGAAACATACATTATACCATGGTCTAACGTCAACGTAACAAGACACGGAGGATATTTTGTTAGTATATCCATTGTGGACCACTGAAGATGCACGGAACAACTGGTGAAACATGTTTGGTCAAGAAAAAATTTGAAATTTAGTTTATCAAGGCGAGTAATTTTTATTTGTATCTGCAAAACAAACAGCGGAAAACTGTTTGTGATATACAAAGATTTCCCAGCAATCTGTAATCCCTTAAAACTTGAAAGCTTATCCCCTGTTCAAAAGTAAATGTTGACGTCTCCCCTTCCATTCGATGTGTTTGTAGTGAAACCAAATGGAGCACGCAAGAGATCTGTCGCTAAGCAGTGGGACATGTTCCAGGGATAAAATACTCCGCCTGGCATCGGTTGCAGAGTGCTTCGCCCTCCCAAAGTTGTCCCTACTGCCAGAATTCTCCGCGACTGCCTGGAAGATGTAAATCCGCTCGCCACGCATTTCACTTCGCTCCTCCAGTCCAGCGCAATATGCGAACACTTCGCGAGTTGATTTCTCCCAGAAGCTTCGCCTCATCCAATATCCATAGCCCCTCCCCGGCATGTACTCGGAATTGCGATGATGCATTAAAGACTGTAAAATCAATAGCCAGAAGCCCTCTATGAAACCGAATGGCCGGTGACTGGCACGAAGCGCGGAGAACAATGGGCGATGCGGGAAGGGAGATACAAGATAAGCAAGGGGGGATATGCCCGCAATATTCGTAACGCTGCCAGCACTACGGGAAAGCAAACACGGAGGGCTTGCAGTTGTTAAGGGACGGAAATGCGCCTATGACATCAAACTGAGCGATTATCACAATCGCAGTTGACGATTACAAACGCATTTCCCATCGAAATTTCTTAATACGCGGGAGCTGACTATTTCTTCTGTAATTTACAAATTTTTAAAATAATTTTAATGCACAGTCCTTCCCCCTCAATTTCAAATCGTGTCTTTATGTACATCTTAATGAACGGTGTATGTGTTTCCTTTTAATTTTTTAATATACTTCGAGTAGATATTCTAGGAGTCCAGTGGTTTCTATATCTTAAAAACGTATTAAAACACAACGAGATATTTACTCTAATTTTTGTTGTTTTTAAGATACATTATATTTACCAGCAGCAGTAAAGTGTACCTATTGCGTTAGTTAACCTGATCATGATTTTACTTTTGCTAATTACTTGCATTACTCTTTTACTGGGGCAGTAGTGGCAGCCCCGTATTAAATCCTCACCGCGGATTCACGTCGACCAGCCTGAATGTGGTTTTCTGGCGGTTTTCCACATCTGCCTATGTGAATATCATGCAAGTACCCACGTCCCACCTCAGTTACAAGATTCACAAACAATTAGAAAATGTTATTACATTCTCACAATGGGGTAACATTAGACGCCGACAAATGTGACACACTGATTCCGTCACAGGGTGGAAGTGGTGACGAAAGTAAGGCCATCCGCCCGCCCCTACCACTAACATTGTTACATCCAGGTTAACTTGCCGACCCTGTGACAAGGGATAAGGTCAGGGGAAAAAGGACTCTTTTACTGGTTACTCTCATCCATCTCAGTTCGTCTGGAAAGAGCAATAATTTTAATTTCAAGTACTAGGTTTTATACGGAAGACAGATTAATAAAATTTATCATAATGGGCCATACGAATAAAACTGAACCACACGTTTGGAGCAAAAGTTAGAAGTAAGAGCATTCGCTTGGAAGCAAAAGGTAAAAGCAGACGCATTAGCTTCTGACTTTAAGACTAACATTTTGCTTTTCCTCTCTACCTTTTTACTTCTAACACAGCAGCAAAAGCTCCAAGCCGCCTGCTTGGTACGCATTGTCAGCGAACCATTGTTGAGCAAAAGCAGGCTTCATCACTGTTTCCTTTTCCGTGCGACTGCGTTTCGCTGTCACTTATAGACTGAAGATGTCCTCGTCCGATTCAGATGAAAGCCCGGTATGTGCAGAAAGTACGATGTTGTTTTTAGTCACGGCTTTAGAAAATCATCCTGAATTATTAGAGAACACACAACATCCAGAAGCAAAAAGAAAGAAGAAGCAATCCTAAATATTATACATTCATTTGAAACTAATATCGGCATTAAAGTTGACAGGAAACAATTCCTAAAGAAAATTAGTAACATGAAAACAAGACTAAAAAGGAAAACGGATAAGAACAGAACGGAAAATAAACCGATTGTTTTAAATGTTTGCGAGAAAAAGTTTTACAGCTTGCTACATGGAGATGGGAATCCTACAATGAACCAGATACCAGGTAAGATAAACTATATGCTCCTGTGATGTTAATATTTATTTATTTTCATTCGGTTGAAAAAATTACACAAGGTCTGTAAATGTTAAAATGAGTTTTTTTTTTTTTTTTTTTTTTTTTTTTTTTTTTTTTTTTTTTAATTTCAAAAGTTAACTTTCAAAGGCAGTGACACTGGGGGTTGCACCGTCCACTCAGTTCCAGTTTTTGTTAGTCAAAATTAGTTACTGCTACTTATAAAGATACTAGCGGATATTTGTTTTTCGCGAGAGTAGCGAAATGTTGTTATAACTGTATCGTAAGTACTACTACTACTACTACTACTCTTACTACTATTAGTGGTTCCAGCAGTAATATGTTATGTAAGAGCCATGTTTGCTATTCAGTTTCATTAAGTGCCATGGCTAGAGTTAACTTGGGCCGCCAACATTTCGTAACCCTTTGCGAAGGAAAGTTTCCGCTGTTGTCTTTGTAAAGTAAATCTTCATAAAAATGCAAACACGCGTTAAGTTCTACCGTTGTATACATCTCTGGCATACATATGTGCTTCTAGGAACATATGCTACACCTCGTGTTGGCCACCATCCTCTTCGTCTAGAGCAAGTCCATATGCCAGACCATCACCCTTGAAGAAAGGAGCATTGCCAGAAACAGACGAGACGAAGAAGCTCAGTACCACAGAATTACATAGGCTGGTGCTGCTGGAGCAACTGAAGCAAACTCGACTGCAAATGGATAAAGAAGCTATGTTAATGAACTTTCTTAATATAAATATGAATAATGTAAACAATTTGCAATAGGAGAAAAATAAAAATAGTTTTAATGTATATACCGTTCTGTAGACTGTGTTATTCCTTTTGTTGTAGACGATCAGTAGTTTTGTATCTTTTCATAAATAAAAAATTCAAAATCCTGCATTTTGTACTATAGCAGCAATTTCTTGTCTTCTTTGACGTCCTCTCCGAAGAATATCCGCTTCAGTTAAAAGCTCCTCCTCCTCCTCATTATCACCATCTTTATGTAAATCCTGTCCCGTGTCTTCAAAATCCTCAACTTGTAGATGTTTCGCAACATTATGCAGTATAAAGCAGCAAGCTATTATTTTTTGAACATTTGGTAAGGCAACTCTACACATATACCGCAAAACAGGAAACCGCCTCTTCAGCTGACCAAAGCAACGCTCTATCACAAGTCTTTCTTTTTTTAAAAGGTTATTGAATGACTTGTGACTGTCTTCAGTTGGATTACGAAAGGGGTTATCAGCCAGGGCTGTAGGCCATACCCTTCATCACCCAAAAGAATAGTGTTGTTATATTCACTCAGTACTTTCCAGACACTTGAATTTCTTGAATTTCTCCATATCCGATTGTCATGTACTTACCCGGGCCAGCTAGCCTCAACACAAGTGAACTGTTACTTCACATTGCATGTAGCCTGCACATTTATAATAGCAAAACCCTTTCTGTTGATATATTCGTCGTCAAATTGCACAGGTTTTGGAATTCTCACGTGTGTACAGTCAGTTACATCAATAGCACTTGGAAATTTACATTTTTGTAGCCACTCATTTTTAGCCACAGTGATATCATGTGTTGATGACGGAAACTTGATCCACAAATCAGCTTATTTCATTATCGTTTTAGAAACACTACTCACTGTAGTTTGATGAATTCCAATTTCTTCTACTATTCCAGACTGAAATCCGGGATCAGCTGCATACCGAAGGAAAATCTTCATCTTCTGTTCCGACGATAGTGCTCCACCTCTTCTTTCCCCTGAGTGCAGAAAATGCTTTGCAATCCACTTAAAATTTTCTTCGTTGAAATGATACAGAGTTTTATAATGATCTCCAGGTGGACATCGACGTGGTTTGTAGAATTTTTCGCGGCGTACCCGTGCTTCTAGTTGAGCCATATCTGCACTCTGCAAACGTGAGCCTGCTACTGACCAGCCTTCAAGTTTTACAAGCAATTGCTTCCAGAATGAAGTCAGAGCTTCTCTTTATTCTTACAGTTCATCTAATACCGAAGCAAGAGCTCAATGGGAAAGCAAAAGCTTTCATTGTTCTTTTTGTTCTCACAAGCAAAAGCTCTTGCTTCACATTTTATTCATAAATTCCGAAGCTTTAGCTTCGAAATTCGAAGGAAAAGCATTTGCTTCACTTTATCCTTACGGTCCATTAGTTCTGCCTTATTTCCATTACTGCGTACACAGGCAGGAAACAAATCACAACGCCAAGATGGAGTTGTGTGACATAAACGAAAGTTGGTACGTGTGTTGCTTCATCTGAAAGATGACGTCTATTCAGATTTCACGGCAGTCGCATAACAGTGGCACTAGTAGCGCCACTATGAGCATGCAAGTCAGATTTGATTTACATAACGTCGTGATCGATAGTTACCTTTGAACGTGGTGAGTTTATGTTAGTCATGAATGCCTTTAAAGTGACAAAGACGCCATTATGAACAATTCACTGATTTTGAACAATGTCATGTTACAGGGCTACGAGAAGCTGGATGTTCCTTCTGCGATACTGCAGAAAGACTCGGTAGGAATGTAGCCACTGTACGTGACTGTAGCAGCGGTGGTCACGATAATGTACGTTCGCAAGAAGACCGAGCTCCGAAAGGCCACGTGGCACTACCGAAAGGGAAGACCGCCGCCTTCGGCCTAAGGCTCTGGCGCAAAGTACTGCATCTGCAGCAGAATTCTGAGCTGCAGTTGCCACCACAGTGACTCGATCAGCTGTTACACATCGGTTACTTCAAGGACAGCTCCGAGCCAGACGCCCTGTAGCATGCATTCCAGTGACCTCAAACCACCGCCATTTTCGACCTCATTCGTGTCAAGCGAGAGCTCATTGGAAAGCAGGCTGCAGGTCTGTTATGTTTTCTGATGGAAGCTGGTTCCGCCTTAGTGCGAGCGACAGCCTCGTGTTGATTAGGAGGAGGACAGTTGACGGCCTGTAACCAAACGGTCTGCATGTTAGACACACGGAACCTACACATGGGGGTTTTGTGTGATAACAGGAACACTCTCATAGTTACTCCACGTACCCTGACTATAAATTTGTACGTCAGTGTGGTTCTTCGAAGTGTTGTGCTGCCATTCGTGGACAGCATTCCATAGGGTGTTTTCCAATCGAACACATATGCGACATCTTCGGACGACAACTCCAGCATCATCCACAATCAGTATTAACCGTCCCTGTGTTGACCGACCAAGTGCAGCAGGCGTAGAATTCCATCCCACAAACTGGCGTCCGGCACCTGTGTGATACAATGCATGTACGTTCGCACTCTTGCATTCAACGTTCTGGGGTTTACACCGGTTATTATTCTACCAGCATTTCACTATTGCAGTGTCTTATCTCGGGCTTACATTAACCTGTGATCTTGCAGTGTTAATCACTTACATAAGTTACCTAGACAACTGTATTCCCGGAATTTCATAACTCTACGTTGATTATTTTTTGGTGTTCCAATTTTTTCCGTCAGTGACGTTTCGGCTCTAAAGCCATTTTCAAACATACGCATCAGAGTGTCCATGCTTCGGTCGAAGTCCAAGCACTAATTAATGCACACATCTCATCGTAAGAGGTTGGCTACATCGCTAGACTTCGATTTTATTATTTTATTTATTCACACGTTCTAGTACAGTTTTTGATAACACCAAAGGGTCTTTACATGTCATATTACATTTATGTAACTCCTTACGTGTTTTTTTGTCATTCTTTCTATTCGGAACTTTCGACTCATTTGATAGTATCTGTCATGTTCTTGTTCCTTTGTTCCCTTCTTCCTCTATCGCTCTACCATTTAACCCTCATAGTGAAGGGCATGAGAACAAGGGCATGTAGTACAGGAATTATGCAGTGAACAACAAGGAACTTTTAGCACCCATTAACAAGTTTATCAATACGCAGAGGAAAGCGTGCCCTTACGCGAACATGAAAAGTCGTGTGTGATCTAGCGCGCCACATAATGCATGTCAGAACTGTACGCAGAGAAAACAAGTCATCGTGACATCAGGTGCTGAAAGGAAATCAACAGTTATTGCTTTCTCTGCTGTTGCTGCATTATACGCTGCTGCAATTAACGATACTAAAAGAAAACGGTTATTACAGCTTTAAAAATGAATGAGCAGGTGGGAAAAGATGGGAAGCTTGACATTTCTTCGAAAATAACTTGTGCTGACGGATATATCATGGAAAATAATGAAAGTACCAAACTTTGTTGTACATAAATAAATAGTTGCTCATCAATTCTAAATAATCGGGCGTGTTTATTGAGGAATCCCATCTTAGCTGTAGATTAGACACGCTGCCCCGTATGCCAAGCCACTTTTGGTACGTAAATATACTCACTGCCAGCACCACTTCTGTTTGAGGTATCAGTGGAATGTCATTCTCTCCCATACTGTTAATGCAAAGTTTTTCTATTCCGTTTAATTTCCTCCAGTTTTGTTGAGACTTCTACTCCTTTAAAATAGAGAAAATTTCGTTTAATACTGTGTCACTTTTGCTCCTGTTGTTACAATCTTTACTTCTAATGTCAAAGAGAGACTGCTTCAGTTCACATTGCCCAACTTAAATATTCTCGAGTTGTCAAATTCTGCCTTCTTTCTCCTCCACGTCGCTTTTTCGGCACGACACGGAAGCTGCGAAGTGCACAACTGCAGACGTCTTTCCCTGCTGGTATAGACTGTTATTGGCTTTATGGCCTTCGGACCAAAAAATTACAAATTTTAAAATTATAATAGGCCTTAATTAACTTAGATTCCGTGCAATATACAGCAACAATGTGGTGGTATCGATATTAGGAAGACTGCGCCACTCTGTTGTTGTACGCTAAAGGGAAGGTATACATAAGCACTTAGATAAGTGTGTAGGCTTTCGCGACACTCATACTTTGAGTTTTGTGTAGTGTTGCCAGACGGCTCATATTTCCCGGGACGTCCCATATTTCTGGCATAATTTTAAATGTCCCCGTCAGGACAGGCTGTGTCCCGTATTTCAACAGTGTTCGATTATTATTGCGAAATCTTTCACGCTGCAGCTGCCAAGTACGTATTATCTACGCACGTACCAGATGAAGATACGCCTAGCTCGGCTATCAGTCTATGATAGTGCCGAGCGGGACCGATATACACGGATTCTCACCCTCCCGCGCGAAGCCGAACGTCTCTGTTTGCCTCTGTTTCTTTTACGAGGGTGGTTTGAAAAGTTCTCGGAAGGGAATAGAAGAAAAGTACTTACATCATTGAAACTTTTCTTTATTTTTCACTGTACTCTCCTTGTAGATTAATGCACTTGATCCAACGACGTTCCAGTGTCTTGATCCCATCTCGAAAATGAGTTTCCTCCTGGCCTACAAAATAGTTGTCAACTCCGGCTATCAAGTCTTTGTTTGAAGTGAATCTTCGTCCACCAAGAAAAATTTTCAGTTTTGGGAAGAGATGGAAGTCTGGCGGAGCCATATCAGGTGAATAAGGCAGGTGTGGCAACAATTAATGCCTTAGTTCGTGTAATTTGGCCATGGCGACGGCTCATGTGTGCGGGCGCGCATTGTGTTGATGGAAGATGACTTTCTTCCTTGCTAAACCTGGCCTTTTTTCGCTTGTCTTTTGTTGCAGTTGGTCCAGGAGGTTAGCATAGTATTCTCCAGTAATTTTTTGCCCAGTGTGGAGATACTCTACAAACAGAATCCCCTTTACATTCCAGAACACTAATGCCATGACCTTTCCTGCCGAATGATTTGTCTTTGCTTTCTTTGATGGTGGAGAATCAGTTTGTTTTCACTGCTTCGACTGTTGTTTTTGTCTCTGGGGTATAGTAGTGCACCCATGTTTTATCTGTGGTCATAAACCGGCCCAAAAAATCTTGTTCGTTTCTCCTAAAACGGGCTTAAGATTGTTCTGATATGTCCATTCTCATTCGTTTTTGGTCCAGCGTCAAGAGTCGCGGCACCCATTTTGCAGATAATTTTTTCATTTCTAATTCTTCAGTTAAAACATGATATACCCTTTCGGATGACGTCTGGTAAGTGAGCAATTTCTCGCACTTTCAATCGGCGATCCGCCATGACCATTTTGTGCACTTTTGCAATGATTTCTGCAGTAGTGACACATCTTGGCCGACCACTGCGCAGATCATCATCTAAGCTCTCCCGACCATTTAAATTCATTTGTCCACTTGGCAATGTCAGTGTTTTCTGGAAATCGGCATGAATGTCCTTTGCTTTCATACCTTTCTTTACGAAATACTTAATCAGTGCTCGAATCTCGATTTTTTCTATCTTCACAAATCACTACGCAGGAACAACAACAGAGCCACGTCACCGCCACAGCTCTCTTCCAAGAGCACCGATATGGCACGTGTTTACTGGCAACAATACAATGAATAACTCTTTACGCTAACGCTGACCTCTCGTAGTGATTCCGAGGACTTTTCAAACCACCCTCGTACATTCTTCTAATTGTTGATTGTCTATCTCGCTTTCTTTCTATAGTTTTGTATTTAACATTATCTTTTGTTTAAATGCTGTGTCAAGACATGTTAAGAACACGGAAAGGAATTTTTATTTCCATTCTTGACTGTCGTTGTAAATAGGGAAAGTAGTTATTTCTGCTTAAGACAATAAAGTAAAACTCGTGCAAGTCATATTGTATGCAACCAGTGCAATAAAGATTTCTCGTGTGATTGTGGAGACGTTACTGATGTAAAACAACATGCATCTACTAAATCTCACATTACTCTTGTTAGCAATAGAGCATCAAGTACCGTACCCTATTCAAATATTTCTCGCAGCCTGAACCATCTGCCTTGGACAAGATTACAGCTGGAGAACTCACATTTGTTATCACATGTTAAAGCATTCTCTTAGTTACAACAGTGTGGATTTTTCACACAAATTAGTACCACATATATGCAGTAATTAAAGAATCGCTCAAAGGTTTAGCTGCGGAAAAGCGCGAAGCATTGGCCAAAGAATCTGTTAAAATTATTTTCCAACAAAAAATATATACTGTTCTATAACGACAAATGCAAATCATTTTTAAAAAATGGAGAAATGTTTCCAGTTTTCGTACGATTCTTGATAATACTGGGGTTGTAGACAGTCAACTGGAATTCGTATAATGTAACGATGAATGTGCGTACCAAGCTTCGAAGTTCTTATTAGACACATTGGAGAAGAATGGATTGTCTTTGAAGATATTTGACATTCGCCGCCAACAACACTAACATAAACTTCGGCTGAAACCATTCCATTTATATACTTCTTTTAGCTGAAAATGATAAAATTGCCAAAGCTGGTTGACCCTGCCAGGTTCTTCACAATGCAGCGAAATACAGTACTGATAAACTGGAAGTCGGTGTAGAAAGTTTGGTAGGGTAAATATGCAGTCACTTCAGTAGATCTGCGAAAAGAAGAGCGGACTTGCAACTCCAATTTGAAGCGAATGAGATTCTATAATAATAAAAGATGTTGCCACTAGATTTTTATCTCTTGGTCCTACTGTCGAAAAGAGTACTAAAAATATGGCCTACACTGAAATCTCATTTTCTCGAATTCTGCAATGAAGCTCCTTGTCTATTAGAATAGACAATCACGTGTGAAGAAGAACAGAAAAAAACTTTGGCGTACTTGTCGTTTCTGCAAACGTAATGTCTTTGGTAGAAACAACAATGAAGAAGATTGAATCAGGTTCTCTGTCAGTTGTTCAGATGAATTCTAAAGTGCACGGGATTCAAGAAATGATAGAGCAAAGAATAAAAGACATCTTTTTCGGGACCAATACAAGAAAAATAGGGGGTGAATTAAGCATTACCGCAAAAGAATCTATTAAGATTTTCTACTGTTCTACGCCAATTTTGTAGGATATCTGTCACCACGATATGATTCCTCAGAAAACAACATTCTTTCCAAGATGCTGTTTTTAAACTTAACATCACCAATAAATTATGACCACTTTAAAAATGGTGCGCAACTTTTAGGGATCAATCAACTGCACATAGACTTCTTATACGAATAATTTCAAATAATTAAAAGACGCCTGGCCATGGCACGGTCTCTTCATGACAAAGATAAGGGTGCGAAAGAGAAATGGAGGAAAGTCATGGAAAGGTTTTTTTCAAGAACGAAATCCCTAACGTTTCCATGTCTTATTGTTCATCTTTAGTATCCCTAGTCCCAGCTGTTCTCACAGATGGCATTAAAATGGACTGAGGTACTAAATAAATGTACCCCGAATTTCATAAAATGTGAATTAATGATCATCTTCAACCATGATTATACATGCATTGATTTTTTTTAAATATGTAAAACCAAACGAAAGATATTAAAAATTAAACATTCTTCGTAAAAGTATAATAAAGAACAATAAATCAGAAAAAATTGTCCTTCATTTGTCCGGCTGAAAAAATAAAATCCCTTTTTTTGACCACCTGAACATTTGTTCCGTACAAGGTAAAAAAAGAAATCTGCCTGCACTAGTTTTGAACGCTCTAATCTACCTCTCTTCCAAACGTTTTGGTGTAGTTTTTGGAGCCTTCTTAGAGTGCTATTCTAACAGTAACGTGCACATAGGAATGAGTGTGAGTGATGTTTTCCGCGCAGCCAGAGAGCAGAAAATGCTGCTTTGTGGCAATACGAGTACCTATTTGCTGTCCACTGGTTCTTGAATCGTTTATTATTGAAACATTTATGGGACATCATTACAAAAGATGTGTAAAGTGAATAAATTTCATTTGTTTTTATTAAAATGTGCATCTTTCAACGTATTGGTATAATTTTAGTGACACTCTTTGGTGCCAGTTATTGGTGGGGAGAACTGTAAGTATGACCTTGTATGTATGTGTTTAGAAAGTTGTGTAATATTCTGAATGTAATGAATAAAAATGAAGAATATACAGACCAACGGCCTGTGATATTTCAATTTCAATGTATATGGAATTAATTGGATCCCTGTCATCATTTTTGTAAGCAGAATTTAGCCAACTACCGTGCCGATAGCAAGAATAACTATTGATGGGCAATCAATACTAGATAAGTGGAAGCAAAGTTCATTTATTATAATGTCGATTTCAGTGTATAAATAATCTAACTTTTCCTCTTATTTCTTCTTGAGTTGTGAGAAAATGTACTGCAAACGAACTGAAAGCAGACATTTGTAAGGTTTGCGAAGCAGAGGTTTTAGATCGTTACTTAACTAAATGAGTAAGAGTTTAGGGTGTGTCGTCAAGACAGCAACAGCCGTAGATGGCACGGGGGGCCGTGCTGTCAAAAACGTAAACATGTAATTTAGTACGCTAAGAAGTCAGTCTTGGCTTGAATTTGGACACATAATTAATCACTTATGAAGGGATTGTAGCAGTACCTTCAATTATGTGTACCACTGAATTGGTTGGGTGTGTGTTAAAGAGTAGTAACTCTGAAATTATCCCTCCTCGTGAGTGATTTTCTCATGATATATACAGGAGAACTGCTGATCAGTGAATATGAAGGAATGAGAGATTTGTACAAGTTTTGCAGTTTAAAAAGACAGTTCGTCCAGCCTCAATTAAATGACGGAATAATGGCCTCCCTCTTTATTATTCCAGACGATTGCGACATATCGATAACCCAACAGTCAAAAACAGTCAAATAGCCAATCACAAATAACTTTATTTTCATCCAGCAATCGTTAAATCTGTAAGAGCCAAAGAGTGACAAATGGAGTGGTCGGTAAGTTGTTGACACCAGATCGGGTTTAGTGCAAGCAAGTACTTCGTCCAAACTTCAACTGGTAGTGCAACGTACACATGAGAGAAATTGTAGAGTGGCGGCAGCGCAACTTGTGGGTCAAGAGGTAGGGCAGATTTAGGATAAGGGATATGGAAAAATTATCGGTTCTTCTTGATGTCGAGTACTTCCTTTTCGATATGAACATTTTTTTTTACTCAGTACTTCTACACTGTGCAAATTGTCGTATCGAACGATCCTCAAAATGATTTCAAATATAGACATACAGAATACGAAACTGTTGCTTAATATTTTGAAGCCACTAGAACTCGCCAGCAAAGAGCTGCCAGTATGTAACTATCAGCAAAATTATACCAATGGTCAACTGCTTAAAAGCTAACATAGGCCTCATGACATCACTTGCAACATCCTCTGGTACACTAACCCTCCACATGTTTTTCTCACAATAGCAACGATTACTTAAAAGGTAACATAGAGGCTGTACAGTTACATGAGTCTGTCGTTCCACTCAAGACCACAAGGAAAACAAAAAACTTTCTTAGATTACCTTCACGTCCGTCACAGTCGAAAAACGCTTAAAATACACTGAAGCGCCAAAGAAACAGGTGTAGGCGTGCGTATTCAAATACTGAGATATGTAAACAGGCAGAATACGGCGCTGCGGTCGGCAAAGCCTATATAAGACAAGTGTCTGACGCAGTTGTTAGATCGGTTACTGCAGTTACAATGACAGGTTATCAAGACTGAGGTGAGTTTGGTGTTATAGTCGCCGCACGAACGATGGGACACAGCATCTCCGAGGTGGGGATGAAGCGTGGATTTTCCCGCACGACCATTTCACGAGTGTACCGTGAATATTAGGAATCCGGCAAAACATCAGATCTCCGACATCGATGCTGCCGAGAAAAAAATCCTGCAAGAACGGGATCTACGACGGCTGACGGGAATCGTTCAACGTGACAAAAGCGCAACCCTCCCGGAAATTGCTCCAGATTTTAGTGCGGGGTCATCAATAACTGTCAGCGTGCTAACTGTTCCACTAAACATCATCGATATGGGCTTTAGGAGCCGAAAGCCCATTCATGTACCCTTGATGACTGCACGACACAAAGCTTTCGTCTCGCCTGGGCCCGTCAGCTCCGACATTGGACTGTTGATGACTAGAAATACGTTGCCTGGTCGGACGGGTCTCGTTTCGAATTGTATCGGGCGGATGGACGTGTACGGGTATGAAGACCTCATGAATCCACGGACCCTGCATGCCAGCAGGGTGGAGGCTCTGTAACGGTGTGGGGCGTGTGCAGTTGGAGTCATATGGGACCCCTGATACTTGTAGATACGAAGCTGACAGTTGACACGCACGTAAACATCCTGTCTGATCACCAGCATCTATTCATGTCCATGTGCATTCCGACCGACTTGGGCAATTCCAGCAGGATAGTGCGATACCCCAAATGTCCAGAATTGCTACAGATTGATTCCATGAACAGTCTTCTGAGTTTTAACACTTCCGCTGGCCACCAAACTCTCCAGACATGAACGTTGTTGAGCATATCTGGGATGCCTTGCAACAGACTATTCACAATATATCTCCACCCTCTCCCTCCCCCCCCCCCATACTCTTATAGATTTATCTACCGCTGTGCAGGGTTCATGGTGTCATTTCCCTCCAGCACTACTTCAGACATTAGTCGAGTCCATCCGACGTCGTGTTGCGGCACTTCTGCGCGCTCGCCGGGGCCCTACAGGATATTAGCCAGGGGTACCAGTTTCTTCGGTTCTTCAGTGTATATTATAACATATATAACTATAATCCGTTCATCATAAGAATAAACCTGATGTAAACAACCACAAACACGATGACTGGCCAGAAGCCGTAGCACACGTACACTGGTGTTGTTACGCTGTTGCTACTTATACGAGGGCCGTTCAGAAAGTAACCTCCGGTTGACTTAAAAAAATACACCAAGTTAAATAAAAATATTTTAATATATACATCTTACAACTACATCTTTGCACTATTTTTGTACATAGCGATTGAGGCACTTATCGTATCTCTTCACAAGCTTTGAAATTCCTTCTGCATAAAAATCACCCGCTTGTGCCTGGAGCCAGCCTGTGACCGCATCTTTGAGCTCTTCGTCGTCATCAAACCGCTGTGACCCGAGCCATTTCTTCAAATGCATGAAGAGGTGATAATCACTTGGCGCCAGGTCTGGGCTGTAAGGTGGATGGTTGATAACGTCCCACTTGAAGGACTCAAGAAGGGCCGTTGTTCTGCGAGCAGAGTGAGGACGGGCGTTATCGTGCAAAAAAACGATACCGGAAGTCAGCATACCACGGCGTTTGTTCTGTATAGCCCGTCGTAACTTTTTTATTGTTTCACAGTACACGTCTTGATTAATGGTCGTACCACGTTCCATGAATTCAACCAACAACACCCCTTTGGCATCCCAAAACACCGTTGCCATCAGTTTTCTGGCAGAAAAATCTTGCGAGGCTTTTCTTGGTTTGGTAGGCGAATTTGAATGTGCCCACATCTTTGATTGTTCTTTTGTCTCAGGGTTCACGTACTTAATCCAGGTTTCGTCACCGGTCACGATTCTGTTTAACAATGGTTCTCCTTCGTCCTCATAACGTGACAGAAAGTCTAATGCAGAGGCCATTCTTTGAGTTTTGTGGTGGTCGGTAAGAATTTTGGGCACCCATCGTGCACAGAACTTACGGTAACCCAATCTTGCTGTCACTATCTCGTACAAGAGAGTCTTAGAAATCTGTGGAAAACCAGTAGACAACTCCGACATTGAGAAACGTCGATTTTCACGAACTTTTGCATCAACTGTCTGAACGAGTTCGTCAGTCACCAATTATGGTCTACCACTCCTCTCTTCATCATGAACGTTTTCTCGTCCACTTTTAAATAAACGTACCCATTCACGAACAACTCCTTCACTCATAACTCTTGGTCCGTACACGGCACAAAGCTCACGATGAATAGCTGCTGCAGAATATCCTTTGGCTGTAAAAAACCTTATGACAGCACGGACTTCACATTTGGCGGGGTTTTCTATTGCAGCACACATTTCAAACTGCCACAAAAACTAAACTAGCGCAGGTACGACGTTCACTCGACCACGGCTTGATGCCGACTGACCTGTTGAGTGCGTGAACGCACAGATGGCGTCGCTACTCCCCCCACAACCCGCACTGTGACCAACCGGAGGTTATTTTCTGAACCGCCCTCGTATATTAGATATCTTATTATTAAGTTACGTTAAATGAAACTTAAAGATATTCAAATGTATTAACAGCTATCAACGTTTTTTTTTAATCACGCTTTATCTACGTAGTTTTTATTTCAGAAATCGTGTACAGTCATAGCATCTGCAGGGTTGTGCTCCGATTGTCGCGCTGTTAATGCGCAGTATGAAAATGGCTCAGGCTGCTCTCTGCTCCGTAGTAAAACACGCGCGTGGAACACGGTTAAAAAGTGCCGAGAAATAGGCTTTTCTTAATTTTTTTCATAAATTTACGGAGATAGTTGGCTTTCAAGTTTTCCCAGCATTGTCTCTAGTGCAGTGAGTGTGTAGCTCTCCGGTGACGTAGTGGAGTATGAACCAATTGCCGTTACTCGTGCTTTGGTTCAAATCTCCACCGTGTAATTTCTTTTCTCGTTCAATTTAAAATACCTGCATCTCGTAATTATAGAACTCGTCATCATTTTTTATGAATAATGCACTTTTTCTTGTTTCTAATTACGTATTGGACGCGAAATTCTTGTTTCCATTTCAAATACAAATTCTTAATTATGATTTAAGCAAAGACGATTTTCGTTGCGACGGGGTCTTCTCATGAAATTTCAATCACCAGTTTTCTCCACCCACCTACATAGAGAGAAATTATCGTCACGATAAGTGAAATCAGGGCTCGTACAGAGAAATTTAAGCGCTCGCTTTTCCCGCTCGTCGTTCGAGAGTGTAAACGGTAGAGAGACAGCTTGAAGGTGGTTTATTGAACCCTCTGCCAGGCACTTGATTATGAATAGCAGAGTAATCACGTAGATATACATGTAGATGTAGATCGATGTTTTATGAAAGACTGTTCATAAAAGTTGTTTAAATTAAGGAAACGTAACAATTTAATTTGTTAAGGCAAAAATGAAAAACCAAATCCTCTTTATTTGGACTATGACCATAGTTTTATACCACAGAGGTAGATAAGTATCGTGGAAACATGAAAAACAATCATTTTCACAGCACCGAGCACATCATACAAATGCTGCATTTTTATATTTGCTATTGTACCATTACAATATGAACCCAACAGAACTGATCTGGACGCTTCAGTCTGGAACCGCGCGGCCACTACGGTCGCAGGTTCGAATCCTGCCTCCGGCATGGGTGTGTGTGATGGTTTAAGTAGGTTTAAGTAGTTCTAAGTTGTAGGGGATTGGTGACCTCAGATGTGAAGTCCCATAGTGCTCAGAGCCATTTGAACCTAGAACTGACCTGGAGCCAAGCTACGGGATTTCGCCCGAGAAGTAATAAGACCGTTAAGCTGCGAGATGAACTGGAACTAACGCACGCAGTATTTTCACGGCTCACTGCCGAACACTGGCAGGATATAGAACGGCTGGTCATAAAAGAAGAAGAGTAAATGCTGCGCCTGGCTGGCTTCGTGGATTCTGTTGTTAACAGGCTTGTTATCAAGGTAGCAGGTGACACTTCCAAAACTGAAGTGTTTTTCTCGGATTCGGATAAGAAAGGAGCTAATAGATTACCAGACGACTGACTGTAAGTAATACCTTCAGTGGCTTCAATATTTAACTATATCGTTAAATCCTTCAATACTCTCTTACGTTACACACAGCTTATGCAGAAAAATTACCCTGTGGTTAAGTCAGGAATTTTCATCACTTGTTTTTAATTAGACTAGTACGTTAGCTAAAAACGACAACGTGTTGCGCTTTTCGTCTAGTCGTGTAAGGAGCGTATTGTGGGTGATTTGCAGTGTATTATTTCGTTCTGCTTAAAAATTAAATGACGTTCGAAGCTGTATTGCTCCTCCCCACGTCTCTTTTTACGTGTGAACAGCAGCTGGCCACGTCACTGCAGGATAGCTGTACCAGCTGACCGCCCAGTCCTGTGCAAGTTAAATGCGCAGGTAAAGCTGTTGTTCCGTATAATAGCTAAGTCGATGTTCACAAAACGCACAGCACAAAAAGTACCCTTATTATCGTACTTGACAGTACTCGAGACAGCCTGGCTGCAGTGCCGCGTGAAACGGTAATCCAGTGAGGTTCCAGCAAACGCGGAAGAAAACACAGTGCAGTGTTTACAACAGGTTTATTCTTATGATGTCCGGAACGCCGCGGACGAGTCCGCCAGCCGCCGCCGCCGCCCTCGCCGGCACAGTCTAACGCTGTCGAGCGCACGCCCTGCAGATCGTGCCGTCGTCTCCTTTGGCCTCTGCCGATAATCTGTCTGCTACGCATTTACGGTATACTCGGCGAGGGCCGAGTCTTTCGAAATGCAGTCGATTTTTCCACGTTACTTTCGCTTCGCCTTGTATACAGAGTGTCCCAATCCTTTAGGTTCGAAATTACACAAATGATAGAGATTAAGCTTATGCATTACGTATGTTTAAGAACCCGTGACTGCTAATATAAGTAGAGAAAATTCAACCAGTCACATTTTTTTAAACAGATATTTATTCCATGGACCGGGTTTGGAACCTTTTCTGGCTCATCTACAATTGGTGTACAAGAGATTAGATAGATATATTCAAACCGTAGTGTTGGGTGCTGCCTTGCGACAGTATGAGCGGTTTGTGTTGTTAATATCCATCTGTCTGCTTCCATTGTGATGGACAGTTGTTACCACATCACTCACTTTTACGGAATGTTTAGGTATATACACTGTAATAACGAGTGCATATATATTCTGTAAACATGTGTGATGTGGTACCAACTATTCATCACAATGGAAGCAGACAAATGAATATTAACAACAGAAGCCTCCCATACTACCGCAAGGCAGCGGCCTGCCTGAGTGGCCGAGCGGTTCTAGGCGCTACAGTCTGCAAACGCGTGACCGCTACGGTCGCAGGATCAAATCCTGCCTCGGGCATGGATGTGTGTGATGTCCTTAGGTTAGCTAGGTTTAAGTAGTTCTAAGTTCTAGGGAAATAATGACCTCAGAAGTTTAGTCGCATAGTGCTCAGAGCCAAGGCAGCGCCCAATATTGAGCTTCGAAACAGCTATGTAACCTCCTCTACACTATCTGAAGATGAGTTTGAAAAGGTTTGAAACCCGGTCCATGGAATAAATAACTGTTTCAAAAAAGTGACTGGTTGCAGTTTATTGCATTTACAGGTGGAAAAGTATTTAAAGCGACAAACTCTGGAAGGTTGTAGGGTACATCAAAAGAAATATTTTTCCCTAATGTCATTTTTTCCAATCAGGAGTATTTAAACCGGTAGAGGAAGGTTTCTCCGGTGGCAAATTAATTAAACCAACAAACACTTTTCCATTTTTTATGACCAAGAGACAACAAATTAACACAACCCAATTTCAATTACAATAGATTTTCAAAAATTCCTCCATTGGCACGTAAACAAAAGTTACACCGTCGGATCATGTTCTGTCTGACACGGGCAAAAACCCCAGGAGTATCCTGAATTGTTCCTGCTGCTGCTACTATCCGGGCAACCAGATCCTCTTCTGATGTAACAGGAGTTGCGTAAACAAGGTTGCGCACCTCTCCCCACACAAAAAAGTCCAGAGGGGACATATCTGGGGATCGAGCAGGCCATGGTACAGGACCACCTCTGCCAGTCCACGTTTCTGGGAACCCTCGGTCCAGGAATCGACGCACACGACGACTGAAATGTGCCGGCGCCCCGTCATGTTGGAACCACATGCGTTCTCTTGTAGGGAGCGGGACGTCTTCCAGCAATTCTGGCAATGCTCTGGAGAGAAAATTGTAATAGTGCCTGCCATTTAATGGCCTAGGTAGCAGATACGCCCAATTAAACAGTCCCCAACTACACCGACCCACACATTAACGAAGAACCGCACTTAATGAGCGCTAGTAACTGTGGCATGTGGGTTATCCTCACTCCAAACATGAGAGAATTGTGCATGTTGAAGACTCCATCACGCCTGAACGTTGCTTCATCGGTAAACAACACATACGATGGAAATGTAGGATGCATTTCACACTGTTCCAGGTACCACTGCGAAAATTGTGCTCAGGGTGGATAATTAACTGGTTCCTGGTTGTGGACACGCTGTAAGTGAAATGGACATAACAGTTGCTCTCGAAGGACTGTTCTTACATTCGTCTGATTCGTCCCCACGTTACGTGCAATTGCACGAGTGCTGATTGAAGGATCCCGCTCCACATGCTGCAAGACAGCTTCCTCAAATCGCAGCGTTCTTACCGTGTTGATGGCGTCCCTCTCCAGGTAATCTGCTAAATGACCCGGTCTCACACAGACGACTGCAGCAAAGGTTGTGTGATGCGGGATACGGCGATTAGGATATTGTTGTTGATAAACACCCTGTGCAGCTCGTCCGTTGTGGTGCGCTACGTAGTACGCACCAACCATATCAGTGTACTCACTTCAGGTGTATCGTTCGATTAATAAACAGAGACAGTGCACTACTACTACACTGGTGGACAGCAGTTGCCTACAACTGAAGAGCGTAATACGGCCTCCACCGGTTTAAATACTCCTCATAGGAAAAAGTGACATAAGGGAAATATATTTGTTTTTATGTCCCCTAAAACCTCCCAGAGTTTGTCGGTTTAAATACTTTTCACCCTGTATATTGAATGAAGTGTCGCGGGTATTGAAACATCCATATTGCATAAGCTTAATCTCTATCTAGCATTTGTATAATTCTGAACCTAAAGGATTGGGACACCCTGTAAACCAGACTAAACGGAAAAATCGGTTGCGTTTCGAAACTCTCGGCCCTCGCCAAGTGTACGATAGCTGCGTAGCAGGCAGATTATCGGCAGAGGCCAAGGGGGACGATGGGACGATCTGCAGGGCGTGCGCCTGACAGCGTTAAACTGTGCCGGCGAAGGCGGCGGCGGCGGCGGACCGGCTCGTCCGCGGCGCTAGTTATATATTTTAATGAGTTTTTCGATTGCGACGGGGCTGGCCGGGACAGGGGAGTGGGGGAACGCAATTTCTGTTTGTGGTGGCGGCGAGCGGAACTCGTGCAGGAGCCGAGCGATTGCGCCAGCCAGCCGCCAGCCGGGACTGCATTACCGGGCCCGGCGGGGTCCCCGCGCCGCTCAAAGGAGTGAAAGTTGCGGCCCGGCCCGGTGAAATGTGTCGCCGAATCAAAGGCAGGCCCCCCGCCCCGCGATTCAATTCGGCTTCCCTGGCTGGATTAGCGACGGCGGGGCCTTCTTTCGCAAGCGGCGAATTTCGTTACCCCCGCTGGGCCGGCAAACGGGTTGCAAGGCGGGCCCCCGCTCCCACTAGGGAGAGTCGATTCGCTTCGCGTTCAGGCGTTACAGATGCGGTTCCTAAAGTTGGCGCCGCTACGGGTTACCAGATAATCGCTACTCTGTTTTTTCTTTATTGGCAGCCGGAAATGGCAGAATTAGAGTTGTATGTTCACAGCTGCTTTGAACCGATTTGGGCAACAATTTTAGATAAATTCACACATCCCCTTTGCCGTGACAGTGCTGTGCTTCTTAAGGCACAGTCAAAAACATTCCTCTCAGCATATGATCAAAGTCAAACTGAAACAGCCGCGACGCTCGCTGCAATGAAAATTATCACCGTCTTAATAATTGAAACGGCATTAGTGCCCCTAGCGGCGAGAAAGCCAGCCGCAAGATTCACGTCGTTTTTTTTTTTTGGTAAGTTCCTATGGGACCAAACTGCTGAGGTCATCGGTCCCTATGGTTACACACTACATAACCTAACTTAACTAACTTACTACGCTAAGGACACCCATGACCGAGAGAGAGGACTCGAACCTCCGACGTGTGGCAAGGAACCTCAGACTGCGAAGCAGTGTTTAATAATTTTTCTACTTAATTAAGGAAATAATTATTATATTTTCGTGTTTCAGGCATTAGTAAATTATCTAGAGACATGAATGATCGTGAAGTAAGTGTAAAAATAGCCGAATCTCACTGAATCAGTGACATAAGCTACAACTTATTCACGAAGAAATACTTTCGGAATATCTGTATTAGTGCACTTTACTCCACTGAAAATAAGAGAACATTAACACATATTAATATATCATTTTGCTGTCTTTTCTTGTTATGATAGGCACTCAGCCCTTAACACACAAGCTCACTTTTATCTAGCGTATACTATGACGTGAAGTTTCTCGACTCCTACATTTAAACCTGGATTTAAGACACAAATCATTTGAAATTTTTAATTTATGTTACATAATACTTTTTTGCGATTATCTATGTGTTGTTTAAAAGCTCCTTGTTTAATTTATTGCGCTAAATAAAGCCAGCAGCATTTTACTATTTACCACACAAAATCACACACTTTTATGTGTCTTTTAAATAGTACACATAAATGGACTGTTATAGAACTGACTTTTACATTCTGAAAAATTATACTATTTCTATAGCAAGTACATCTCCACGTAAAACAGAATTCCTGCTATAGAAATAGTATAATTTTTCAGAATGTAAAAGTCAGTTCTCTAAAAAAAGAAAAAAATATTATACTACTTCTATAGCAAGTACATCTCCACGTAAAACAGAATTCCCCACGAACCTACTATGCTATCATAGTAGGAGGAGAGGTGATACTCCTACGTGGCGCGTCCCAGGTGGCGGATAGGGAAGCCCTCACCGGTTTACTGGCGGACTTGAGTGAAATAAAATAGCTCTCGCGGACCAAACACACCCTCTGCGGTTAACAACCGCAGTTGTAAATCGGAGCTTGCTCCAACTAAGGTTGAAAACCTTCGACAGTCAAAAATGGAAAGGTCTTTTAGGAAAAAAATTCCACCGTCCTGCTCAAAAAGGCAGGAAAAGGCTACATCGGATTCGATGGGTAGTCAACTAGAAGACAGCAACGAATCGGAGCGTTTGCAACCATGCAAATGCACACTAAAACACAAAAAGAAGATTAAACATAAACAAATAAATTATATAGCAACACACAACATAAAATCACTACTTCAAACCGGAAAACTCAAGGAGCTCACAGATGAACTAAATAAACAAAAAATTTTAATAACAGGGATCCAAGAAATGAGAAACACCACAGAGGACCCATTCGAATCACAAGGATACAGAATTTATAATGGGAAACCAGGACCGAGGGCAGTGAAACAATGTCCCCAGTTTGGAACAGGGTTTTTAGTAAACACAAAAATAATAGATTCAGTAACGGATTTCCAAGCAGTATCACCAAGAATAGCGACTCTAAGCTTTAAAACTATAAATAAAACCTACACAATAATAAATGCTCATGCCCCAACAAATCAAAAAAAAATGTCTAACAAAAACAAAGGAAGAGATAGAGGAATTTTGCAACCTTCTAGAACAAACTGTGAACAGAGTAAATAAAAAGAATGTAAAAATCTTATTGGGAGATTTCAATGCTCAGTTGGGAAAAGAATGGAAATATAAATATATAATTGGAAAATGGAGTCCACATAAATTTACAAACAAAAACGGTCAAAGACTTGTAGAACTCTGCAGAGAACACAACCTTATATCTAAATCAACATACTTTAAGAGGAAGCCAAGTAAACTTAAAACATGGAAACATCCAGACTGGAGGAAGGGCGAGTGGCAGCTAGACCATGTCTGTATGGACAAAAATTTTCATAAGGAGATCCACATTGTTAAAGTACTGAGAGGAGTAGACACAGGCTCAGACCATTATATGGTTAAAATTAAAATCAAATTCACACCGTTAAAGAAGAGGTACGGAAGAACTAATAAAATAAAAAGGAGGTTTGACCCACATCAGCCAATTAAAAATAATAAGTACCAACAAATAACACAAACCATCAAATTAACAGATTATCTAGAACAACTAGTGCCTAATCTTAAAAAAGGAGCAGAGAATCTAGCTCCCTTGAACCCACGAAGGAAACATGCATGGTGGACATCAGAATGTGACAAATTCCATGAAGATAGACACCAAGCATGGTTAAAGTTTCAAACACATAAAACTGAAGAAAATGCCATCAACCTAAAAAATGAAAGGAAAAAATTCACTCAAAATATTAGAAGAATCAAGAGAGGATTTCATAAAGATATTATAAAGTCTATAGAAGGTAATTATCATAAAACCAACTCCAGGAACTACTACAAAATCTTTGTGAAACAACTACAACAATATGAGGCCCCTACACTAATACTGAAAGATGAAGATGGAAGAATGACACACAGTAACAAGGAAAATGCAGAAATAATGGCAAAAGCATTTAACAAACTTCTGAATTGCGAGGAACCCGAAGAACCCTTACAAATCAACATAAATATTCCAATAAAAACGAAACCTAACAAACTAGACCCTCCAACTTTCCGAGAAGTAGAAGAAATTCTTAAAGAACAAAAACATTATAAGGCATGTGGAGAAGATCAGGTTTTTGTTGAAATGTGGAAATATGCAAGTGTCACAGTCAAGACCTCCTTACACATCGCTCTAACAAAAATTTGGGTAACAGAACAATTTCCCGAACATTGGACCACAGCTATCATCCACCCACTACACAAAAATGGAGATAAGAGCAACCCAGACAACTACAGAGGAATCTCTCTCCTAGATTGCATATATAAAATTCTATCCAAAATCCTATATGAAAGAATCAAGGAGCAATTAGAACAGGAGTTAGGGGAATATCAGGGAGGTTTCAGACCATGGAGAAGCTGTGCAGAGCAGATAATTAGTTTAAAATTGATTATGGCATACTACAAGAAACGGAACTAACCTCTGGCAATAACATTTGTAGATTTTAAGAAGGCATATGACTGTCTCCACAGACTTTCAATATTAAAAATTTTAAGAAATCTAGGACTCCATCCAAAACTAATTAAAATAATACAACTCACTCTAACCAACACCAAATCAAAAGTGAAGTTTAGAGGAGAAATTTCGGAAGCATTCCTCATAAAAACAGGCTTAAGACAAGGTGACTGCCTATCACCATTACTTTTCAACTGTTCACTGGAATACATAATGAGAGAATGGTACAAGGACAATCCAAAGAGGATAAGAATTGGAAGTGCAAAAGATGATATTAGCTTAAACTGCTTGGGATTCGCTGATGATCTTGCTCTCCTAGCCAACACCGTTAAAGAAGCCAGGCTACAAGTGAAATCACTACAAGAAATAGCAGAGAAAGTAGGCCTTAGAATATCATTTGAAAAAACGGAGATTATGCTAACTGATCCACCACTTGCAAACAAAATTACAATAGGAGGACAGGAAATCAAAATTGTTGATAAATTTAAATATTTAGGCGAAATAATAACATACTATCTAAATGAGAAGCCATCATGGCAAAATAGAATAAAAAAACTGAACTATGCAAATTACATTACCAAAACTACATACAACAAAAAAGGCCTATCTATAGATGCAAAATTAAAACACTATAAAACAGTTACACAACCAGAAATAATGTATGCAGCTGAAACTATCTTCAAAACAACAAATACAGCAGAAATTGACAGAATACTAAAAATCGAAAGAAGAATAATTAGGACATGTATAAATAAACAGTATAAAATAAATGGACATTGGAGAATAGCATCAAATGAAACAGTATATAAGAAAATAGAACCAGTCATGAGCACAATCAGGAAGAAACGCATCTCATTCTTTGGACATCTGATGAGAACTCCAGAAAACAGAATTAGTAAAAAAATAATACAAAAATTGTGGAATAGCAAGAGCGACATTAAATGGATCACAGAAATTAAGGAAGATATAAAAGAAATTCAAATTACAGTAGATGACCTAAAAAACAAGACAGAGAAAACCAGAATACTGCAAGACCCGCAAACCAGACTACAAATGAAAATCAATAAAAGGAGTACAGGAAGGGTTGTCTCAGATGAAGAAAGAAAGAAAATATCTGAAAGAATGAAGAAATATTGGGCAGACAGAAGAGCAAAACACCTTTCATATAAGAATAGCCTCTAATTATTATATTACCAAATATCATATTAAGTTATTGTCGAACCAAATTGTATCCATGTGTAACAACTTGTTTAGAACTTTGTATTTTTGACTACAGTGTTCCAATGAAGGCCATAAAATAAATAATAATAAAACAGAAATCCATGCTTCAAATTTGCACATAAAAATTCCACTCGATATGTACAAAAAGAAAGTCTGCAAAACTGATATTCAGGTCTATGATTTACATTTTTCTCATCGCCATTCAGAACACATCTGATTTTAAATAACACTTACAGTGTTTTATTGGAGAAGCAGACAAATCCCCACCACAACTGTCCTGAAGTTCCTCCTCTAATTCACGCTCTTGTTCGATAGCAGAACTGTGATCAGTGGGTGTTGCAAAAACATGGTTCTTCTTGTCCGCTTCTTGCTCTTTATCGCTAATACATTCCTTCATCCATAAACTAACTATTTCATCAGCCTTGGGGAAAGGTAAAACTGACACGTTCCTGCGAACACATTTTGTACCCTATGGTACCCCGCTGAAGAAACAGGCACGGTCTAGTAGTCCCTAACAACTGTTAGGAACACGAGTCAACAAACAAGCAAAGAAGGCAATAACGCAACAGACAACGAAACATTGTAGGGTAGGCGACTTAAGGAGGGTAGGGGGAATACAGAAGCATTCCACTACTACTGACCTCGGAGAGCGAGTTCAAAAACTTTCGTGCCGTCTGAGCGACCACTTCTCGTGAGTTAACGGCATATCACGTAACAAATTTGGATGGAGTCTACTGATTCTCACATTCTTACCCTTAACTTGACTTTCTAATACACGAACATTCTTGTAATTGTAATTGCTTTTGCTTCAAAAGTGAATGTGTTGAAGTTAGTCGCCATTTGTGTTTCATATGTAGCAACAACAGTGGAATTGGTTTCTTCTGTGTTGGGAAATAGTTTTATTGTTTTTGAAGTTTTTTTAGCCGTCTTTTTGTTCTTAAAAGGAAAATACATGCTTCACTAAATATTTGAAGATTACAAAAATACGTAAAATAAACTGTCCTGTAATGTACGGTTCATACTTCCCTCAGTCTGTAGGAAACTAAACAGAGACAAATTTGGTGCCATTTTTCGTTATTGCCGAACTTTATGGCACTACATACGCTCCCTGCTGTAAAAACTATGTTACAGATCAGTATAAACGACACTATTCGCACTCATCCGATAGCGTATTCGGAAATGTAGCTTCCAGTCCGCTTGGAGCGCTGCTGTCGCAGTATACAACAAAGATGAACTGGGCTGTTGCACTGTATGTGATAAACTGTTATACGACTACATCTGTTCACACCACCGGTCTTTTTATGTATATGATTATCATTACCCACACCACGTAATCCTTACGAGGGACGTCAAATGTGATGACTTTTGGGCTCTGCTAACAAATTGAAAAATATGCGTATTTACTTCAAAAATGTTCGAACACATTAAAGTTCCGAAATGAATTTCTGAACGTATCGATGGCGGTAACCAAGGAAGTTAGAATACGGTGCCCGAACTCTACGTTTCGAAACAGTCAACCGTGTATCTTCCACTGTTGTAATCTCACCGCCACGAAACTGTTTTCGGAATGGTATTTCAACTTCTGCCCGCCACCCTCTCCTCCACCGATTGGCCGTGACTCGTATTGTCGCACCAATTAGCATTTCGTGGCGGTGACCGGCCCCAGCGTCCCCATTGCTTTCATTTGTAATGGGAAAAAAATGCGGGATGCAGGTAACTTTTAGGCCCAGTTCACACGGAAATGGTGAGGGGCGGACGCATGGCGGCGGAGAGACAGAACGTGGCGCGGACGTGACATAAGCACTTCACACTGAAATGGCGCTGTCAGAGAGATGAGGGACGGTAGTACTACGAATGGATCAGAATATGCTGCCTTCATCAGACGAAGATAATGATGCACCCGTAAGTAGGCTGTTTAGTTTTTATGTTGGTAACGCCACGTAGCGCTCTGTATGAAAATCACTGGCTGTGCTGTGTGCAGTCTGTGGCTGGTTGGCATTGTTGGAATATTCCCTATTGTAGTGTTGGGCAGTTGGATGTGAACAGCGCGTAGCGTTGCGCCAGGGTTGTGATATGTACGAGAACTCTCGTACGCATACGAGAATTTCGTCATTTGTACGATGTACGAGGCAAAAGTGAATATCGTACACGAACATACGAGAATTTTGCCATTTTTTTTACCATTTAATCCGATCGATAATTGGAGTCGTTACAGACGACTTACTCTACCCTATCCTATCCTAACTTAGTCTACAGACATCACAGAAACATACATGCCCACGGGGGAACTCGAACCTTAGTAGTTGCGGGCTCGTGGCTCGTGACACCACACCAAGTCATGTGGCTTTGGAGACGGGTCCAAATTTTTTACCAAATATACATTATACACATTTCTTTGGAAAATAATTAATTTATTTGTCATATTTTTAAAATGATTAGAAACTGTTACGAATCCATGCAGTCCCTGTCAATCAACAAATTTCAGGCAGGAGAGAAAGCGCCAAACTACCGACATGACAAAACGATTAAAGTCGAGAATGAGGCTTAGTTCAAAGCCTTGCCCTGGAAAATAAATTAAATAAGCTAACAATAACGAATCACTTTGCTTTGCATGAGATATTTCACTCAGTTCGAACTGTTAAGTTTCAGAAATAGAGTGGCCAACGAATCTCAAAGCATTAAATGGAACTTTAATCGAATATTATTGGAAAGCAATTAACAGTAGACCTAATTACCCTACAATACTGTGGAATTGTTAAGTACAAACGAAAGACATTTCATCAGACGGTATTGTTTCGTCTTCAAAAATGGCTCTGAGCACTATGGGACTCAACTGCTGAGGTCATTAGTCCCCTAGAACTTAGAACTAGTTAAACCTAACTAACCTAAGGACAACACAAACATCCATGCCCGAGGCAGGATTCGAACCTGCGACCGTAGCGGCCTTGCGGTTCCAGACTGCAGCGCCTTTAACCGCACGGCCACTACGGCCGGCTGTTTCGTCTTCAACAAACGATACTCTTAACAATGCGTATTTCGCTTATAGTCATTACGAGTACGTTTAGCTGAATTCATTTACTGTGTAGTTTCTTTTTGTAAGTGTTTCGGGTTACTGTGTGTTACTGTGAGTGGAGAAATGGGTAGTGACAGTGAATATGAAAACACAAGCACGAAACTTTCGTGCACGCGGGAGAAAAAACGTCTAAAAAGAGGTGAAATCTCGAAGACAGAACGGCCTGTCCATCGACAACAAAAATTTCGTGATGAGTGGCTACATATTCCAGGTTTACGTAATTGGCTGGTGCACGATAGTGATCCGCTCAGGGCGCGATGCAGATATTGCAATACCAGCATAGTTTCCGAAATCCAGAATATGAAAAACCATTCCAGAAGTAAGAAGCACCTAAATATGGTGCAGTGTGCTACCGTGCGACAGCCTTCAGTTGCTCAATTTGTCACAAACGCACAACCAGTTAAGAGGAAGGCTGCTAAAGCTGAAATCAAATTATCAGCATTCTTAGCAGAACATAATGTGGCATTTTTAGCTGCTGACCATTTATCCGGTTTGTTAAAAGATATTTTTCCAGACTCGGATATTGCAAGGGCAATGACTCTTAAACGGCACAAAGCACGTGCCATTGTTTCTAATGCTATCGGGACGTCACACAAAGAAGTGTCGGCGAAAAAACTACAACACGCCAAATTTAGCATAATGACGGACGAGTCCACCGATATCGGAACTGTAAAAAATTCCTGCGTGGCGATCCGCTTTTATGACAAAGATTCAAGTGAGTAATAATAAGAGCTAGTTTTGAAATAATAACCAAATTAATTATAAAATAAATTTTCCTGTTAAGTTACCAATTTGTATCACTTCTCCTTTTACAGCTTGTATTGAAAGTAAGTTTTGGGAGCTATATAAAGTTTATGAAGATGGAGACTTAAATGTTGAGAAAGCTTCTGCTGCAGAAAATCTCTACAATTTTGTAGTAAAAACGTTTCAACAGCATAACATTCCATTTGTCAATATTATTGGCTTTGGAGCAGATGGTTGCAATACTATGATGGGAGTTCGTAATTCTGTAGCAAGCAGATTCCGAGATAGCTGCCCGGGAATTTTTGTAATGAAGTGTGTTTGTCATTCGGTGCATATATGCGCAAGCGAGGCGTGCAAGAACCTTTCAAGAGCTTGTGAGGACCTCGCTAGGAATATTTATGGTTTTTTCAAACTCAGTGCGAAGAGGCAGGCAGAATTTAAGGAATTTCAGGTATTGTAGCATTTTATATCTCATAGACTTTATTTTACGTCCGATCGTCTGGAAATAGGCTAAACATTATATTTTATTCCAGGTATTTTTAAACTAGGAACCACACAAATTACTACATCCTTCACAGACACGTTGGCTGTCAATGATCGCGGTTGTTAGGACAGTGCTGGAAAACTGGGATGCTCTAATGCTGTTTTTTAACCAAACAGGGCTTTCTGAGCGAGTTCTAAGTGCTGAACAAGTTTTTAACTGTTTACATGACTCCTTTGCAAAAATGTATTATATGTTCTTAGACTGGATTCTACCAAAATTTACTACTTTCAACGAGTATTTCCAGTCTAGAGCAGTAGTAATTGTTGACTTTCATGACAAGATTAGAGCTCTCTATACAGAAATACTTCTGTATTTCATGAAACGCACTTATGTCATGGGAAAAAATCTCTATGATGTTGACCCAAAAAATGCAGCTCATCATCTGGAAGATTCACAACTGTATTTGGGTGTGAAAATTCTGAAGAACGTTGGCACACCAAAGATAAAGAATCACCCACATCCTATCAAGGATGTTTATCATCGATGCAGAAACTTTCTTGTGGTGAGTACACTTCGTTTGCCTGAAATCATATATAATTGGTGTTTTACTTTTTTCTATACATTTGTGTGTTTATGTGTGGCATACCTAATGAGACCCCCCCCCCCCCCATGAACCATGGACCTTGCCGTTGGTGGGGAGGCTTGCGTGCCTCAACGATACAGATAGCCGTACCGTAGGTGCAACCACAACGGAGGGGTATCTGTTGAGAGACCAGACAATCGTGTGGTTCCTAAAGAGGGGCAGCAGCCTTTTCAGTAGTTGCAGGGGCAACAGTCTGGATGATTCACTGATCTGGCCCTGTAACACTAACCAAAACGGCCTTGCTGTTGTGGTACTGCAAACGACTGAAAGCAAGGGGAAACTACAGCCGTAATTTTTCCCGAGGGCATGCAGCTTTACTGTATGATTAAATGATGATGGCGTACTCTTGGGTAAAAATTCCGGAGGTAAAATAGTCTCCCATTCGGATCTCCGGGCGGGAACTACTCAAGAGGACGTCGTTATCAAGAGAAAGAAAACTGGCGTTCTACGGATCGGAGCATGGAATGTCAGATCCCTTAATCGGGAAGGTAGGTTAGAAAATTTAAAAAGGGAAATGGATAGGTTAAAGTTAGATATAGTGGGAATTAGTGAAGTTCGGTGGCAGGAGGAACAAGACTTTTGGTCAGGTGAATACAGGGTTATAAATACAAAATCAAATAGGGGTAATGCAGGAGTAGGTTTAATAATGAATAAAAAAATAGGAGTGCGGGTAAGCTACTACAAACAGCATAGTGAACGCATTATTGTGGCCAAGATAGACACGAAGACCACGCCCACTACAGTAGTACAAGTTTAGATGCCAACTAGCTCTGCAGATGATGAAGAAATTGATGAAATGTATGATGAGATAAAAGAAATTATTCAGGTAGTGAAGGGAGACGAAAATTTAATAGTAATGGGTGACTGGAATTCGACAGTAGGAAAAGGAAGATAAGGAAACGTAGTAGGTGAATATCGATTGGTGCTAAGAAATGAAAGAGGAAGCCGCCTGGTAGAATTTTGCACAGAGCATAACTTAATCATAGCTAACACTTGGTTCAAGAATCATGAAAGAAGGTTGTATACATAGAAGAACCCTGGAGATACTAAAAGGTTTCAGATAGATTATATAATGGTAAGACAGAGATTTAGGAACCAGGTTTTAAATTGTAAGCCATTTCCAGGGGCAGATGTGGACTCTGACCACAATCTATTGGTTATGAACTGTAGATTAAAACTGAAGAAACTGCAAAAAGGTGGGAATTTAAGGAGATGGGACCTGGATAAACTGACTAAACCAGAGGTTGTCTAGAGTTTCAGGGAGAGCATAAGGGAACAATTGACAGGAATGGGGGAAAGAGATACAGTAGAAGAAGAATGGGTAGCTTTGAGTAATGAAATAGTGAAGGCAGCAGAGGATCAAGTAGGTAAAAAGACGAGGGCTAGTAGAAAACCTTGGGTACCAGAAGAGATACTGAATTTAATTGGTGAAAGGAGAAAATACAAAAATGCAGTAAGTGAACCAGGCAAAAAGGAATACAAACGTCTCAAAAATGAGATCGACAGGAAGTGCAAAATGGCTAAGCAGGGATGGCTAGAGGACAACTGCAAGGATGTAGAGGCTTATCTCACGAGGGGTAAGATAGATATTGCCTACAGGAAAATTAAAGAGACCTTTGGAGAAAAGAGAACCACTTGCATGAATATCAAGAGCTCAGATGGAACTCAGTTCTAAGCAAAGAAGGGAAAGCAGAAAGGTGGAAGGAGTATATAGAGGGTCTATACAGGGGCGATGTTCTTGAGGACAATATTATGGAAATGGAAGAGGATGTAGATGAAGATGAAATGGGAGATATGATACTGCATGAAGAGTTTGACAGAGCACTGAAAGACCTAAGTCGAAACAAGGCCCCGGGAGTAGACAACATTCCATTAGAACTACTGACAGCCTTGGGAGATCCGGGCCTAACAAAACTATACCATATGGTGAGCAAGATGTATGAGACAGGCGAAATTCCCTCAGACTTCAAGAAGAATATAGTAAATCCAATCCCAAAGAAAACGGGGGTTGGCAGATGTGAAAATTACCGAACTATCAGTTTAATAAGTCACAGCTGCAAAATACTAACGCGAATTCTTTACAGACGAATGGGAAAACTGGTAGAAGCCGACCTCTGGGACGATCAGTTTGGATTCCGTATAAATGTTGGAACACGAGAGGCGATACTGACCCTCCGACTTATCTTAGAAGAAAGATTAAGGAAAGGTAAACCTACGTTTCTAGCATTTGTAGACTTAGAGAAGGCATTTGACTATATTGACTGGAATACTCTATTTCAAATTCTAAAGGAGGCAGGGATAAAATACAGAGAGCGAAAGCCTATTTACAATTTGTACAGAAACCAGATGGCAGTTATAAGAGTTGAGGGACATGAAAGGGAAGCAGTGGTTAGGAAGGGAGTGAGACAGGATTGGAGCCTCTGCCCGATGTTATTCAATCTGTATATTGAGCAAGCAGTAAAGGAAACAAAAGAAAAGTTCATAGTAGGTATTAAAATCCTTGGAGAAGAATTAAAAACTTTGAGGTTCGCCGATGACATTGTAATTCTGTCAGAGACAGCAATGGACTTGGAAGAGCAGTTGAACGGAATGGACAGTGTCTTGAAAGGAGGGTATAAGATGAACATCAACAAAAGCAAAACGAGGATAATGGAATGTCGTCGAATTAAATCGGGTGATGCTGAGGGAATTAGATTAGGAAATGGGACACTTAAAGTAGTAAAGAAGTTTTGCTATTTGGGGAGCAAAATAACTGATGATGGTCGAAGTAGAGAGGATATAAAATGTACACTGGCAATGGCAAGGAAAGCGTTTCTGAAGAAGAGAAATTTGTTAACATCGAGTATTGATTTAAGTGTAGGAAGTCGTTCTGAAAGTATTTGTATGGAGTGTAGCCAAGTATGGAAGTGAAACATGGACGATAACTAGTATGGACAAGAAGAGAATAGAAGCTTTCGAAATGTGGTGCTACAGAAGAATGCTGAAGATTAGATGGGTAGATCACATAACTAATGAGGAGGTATTGAATAGAATTGGGGAGAAAAGGAGCTTGTAGCACAACTTGACTAGAAGAAGGGATCGGTTGGTAGGACGTGTTCTGAGGCATTGAGGGAT
The DNA here is from genome assembly GCF_023898315.1 of Schistocerca nitens. Classification (NCBI taxonomy): domain Eukaryota; kingdom Metazoa; phylum Arthropoda; class Insecta; order Orthoptera; family Acrididae; genus Schistocerca; species Schistocerca nitens. Next base: position 973,265,229 of record NC_064614.1, on the reverse strand, counting down.
CACCAATTTAGTATTGGAGGGCAGCGTGGAGGGTAAAAATCGTAGAGGGAGACCAAGAGATGAATACACTAAGCAGAATCAGATGGATGTAGGCTGCAGTAGGTACTCGGAAATGAAGAAGCTTGCTCAGGATAGAGTAGCATGGAGAGCTGCATCAAACCAATCTCAGGACTGAAGACCACAACAACAAACAACAACAACCTAATGAGAGTTAATAATTCTCAAATATTACAGACAGCTTCGTGCCAGATCAAATTACGGTATGATATGGAAGATAATGTGCTGTCCAAACTAGCGGCACTCAAACCTAGAAATTCTCTGTCACAAAGTTTCCGAGATACAACACATTCGCTCATGCCTTTAATGGAACTGTTGCCACCTATAATTCCTCCCTCAGATCTCGATTTAGCACAAACTACAGATGACCAGTGGAGGCGTCTCCCTCTGGTATTGGCTTGTCTCCCAGACTCACTACAAAAGGAACAATCACCGGATAATATGTGGACTATATTAAATAACGAATCTGAAGAATTTAATGAATTGAGCGTTTTGGCTCTCTCAATTTTGAGTTTACCTCATTCAAATGCAGACTGCGAAAGAGTTTTTTCTAAGGTATGTAAAGCAATGTAGCTAATAACTAGTTAATAATATGATTTCATACTTGTCAGGTTATTGAAGTTTCATGTTCAACTTCAGGTAAACCTCATTAAAACCAAAATTAGGAACAGACTCCAAACCAGTACACTGAATGGAGCACTTCTTGCCTCTGACTGCATTAAAGAATGACCAGGAAACAACGAAACATGTGTAACTTTCGAGCCAACACACGAAATGTACGAGAAAATGACGTCGGACACTCTTTATAAAACGAAACAGGAAGAAGAAGATGTAGACATCGAATTTGTTTCATAATTACAAATTCTTGTTCATAGTTTTATTCATTTGCAAATAAGGTTTTGTAAAGCTATATATATATATATATATATATATATATATATATATATATATATATATATATATATATATACTCCTGGAAATGGAAAAAAGAACACACTGACACCGGTGTGTCAGACCCACCATACTTGCTCCGGACACTGCGAGAGGGCTGTACAAGCAATGATCACACGCACGGCACAGCGGACACACCAGGAACCGCGGTGTTGGCCGTCGAATGGCGCTAGCTGCGCAGCATTTGTGCACCGCCGCCGTCAGTGTCAGCCAGTTTGCCGTGGCATACGGAGCTCCATCGCAGTCTTTAACACTGGTAGCATGCCGCGACAGCGTGGACGTGAACCGTATGTGCAGTTGACGGACTTTGAGCGAGGGCGTATAGTGGGCATGCGGGAGGCCGGGTGGACGTACCGCCGAATTGCTCAACACGTGGGGCGTGAGGTCTCCACAGTACATCGATGTTGTCGCCAGTGGTCGGCGGAAGGTGCACGTGCCCGTTGACCTGGGACCGGACCGCAGCGACGCACGGATGCACGCCAAGACCGTAGGATCCTAAGCAGTGCCGTAGGGGACCGCACCGCCACTTCCCAGCAAATTAGGGACACTGTTGCTCCTGGGGTATCGGCGAGGACCATTCGCAACCGTCTCCATGAAGCTGGGCTACGGTCCCGCACACCGTTAGGCCGTCTTCCGCTCACGCCCCAACATCGTGCAGCCCGCCTCCAGTGGTGTCGCGACAGGCGTGAATGGAGGGACGAATGGAGACGTGTCGTCTTCAGCGATGAGAGTCGCTTCTGCCTTGGTGCCAATGATGGTCGTATGCGTGTTTGGCGCCGTGCAGGTGAGCGCCACAATCAGGACTGCATACGACCGAGGCACACAGGGCCAACACCCGGCATCATGGTGTGGGGAGCGATCTCCTACACTGGCCGTACACCACTGGTGATCGTCGAGGGGACACTGAATAGTGCACGGTACATCCAAACCGTCATCGAACCCATCGTTCTACCATTCCTATACCGGCAAGGGAACTTGCTGTTCCAACAGGACAATGCACGTCCGCATGTATCCCGTGCCACCCAACGTGCTCTAGAAGGTGTAAGTCAACTACCCTGGCCAGCAAGATCTCCGGATCTGTCCCCCATTGAGCATGTTTGGGACTGGATGAAGCGTCGTTTCACGCGGTCTGCACGTCCAGCACGAACGCTGGTCCAACTGAGGCGCCAGGTGGAAATGGCATGGCAAGCCGTTCCACAGGACTACATCCAGCATCTCTACGATCGTCTCCATGGGAGAATAGCAGCCTGCATTGCTGCGAAAGGTGGATATACACTGTACTAGTGCCGACATTGTGCATGCTCTGTTGCCTGTGTCTATGTGCCTGTGGTTCTGTCAGTGTGATCATGTGATGTATCTGACCCCAGGAATGTGTCAATAAAGTTTCCCCTTCCTGGGACAATGAATTCACGGTGTTCTTATTTCAATTTCCAGGAGTGTATATAGGGTGAGTCACCTAACATTACCGCTGGATATAGTTCGTAAACCACATCAAATACTGACGAATCGATTGCACAGACCGAACTTGAGGAGAGGGGCTAGTGTAACCGGTTAATACAAACCATAAAAAAATGCACGGAAGTACGTTTTTTAACACAAACCTACGTTTTTTTAAATGGAACCCCGTTAGTTTTGTTAGCACATCTGAACATATAAACAAATACGTAATCAGTGCCGTTTGTTGCATTGTAAAATGTTAATTACATCCGGAGATATTGTAACCTAAAGTTGACGCTTGAGTACCACTCCTCCGCTGTTCGATCGTGTGTATCGGAGAGCACCGAATTACGTAGAGATCCAAAGGGAACGGTGATGGACCTTAGGTACAGAAGAGACTGGAACAGCACATTACGTCCACATGCTACTTGACTTGACTTAATTCCTTTGGCCCCTATGGGGGCATAGGGCATCCAGGAGAACTCGCCATCCGTCTCTGTCTTTGGCCATTTGCCTCAATTCTGCCCAGGTCTTGCCAACTCTTTTTGCTTCCCCTTCCACTGTCCTCTTCCATGTGCCCCTTGGCCTTCCTCTCTTCCTTGTTCCCTGGGGATTCCATTCCAATCCTTTTTTCTCGATGGCTCCATCTGGTTTTCTCAAGGTGTGCCCCAACCAGCCCCACTTTCTCTCTCGTATCTGGTCTTCTATAGGTATCTGGTTTGTTATTCGCCAGAGCTCCTCATTACATATTTTTTCTGGCCACCAGATATTCATGATGCGTCGAAGACATCTATTTATGAAGCTTTGTAACTGGGTTGTTATCTTTTTATCCATTTTCCAGCTTTCACTGGCGTACAGAAGGACAGCCTTCACATTTGTATTAAAAATACGGATTTTTGTTTTGTATGTGATATTTCTATTTTTCCATATTGGATACAATTGTATGAAGGCAGCATTTGCCTTTTTAATGCGATTTTTCACGTCATCTCCAGCTCCACCATCTTCCGCCACTATACTACCCAGATACAGGAATGAGTTGGCAGTCTCCACTCGCTGCTCACCTATTAACAGGGGCACCTCCATGTTACCTGAATTTACTCTCATTTCCTTTGTTTTGCCTGTATTTATCTTGAGGCCAGCAGTCTCTGCTTCTTCTTTCAGCAAGCTTAATTTAGCTTGCATATCAGTCAGCCTTGGAGCTAATAAAACTATGTCGTCTGCAAAATCCAAATCCTCCAGACGTTCGTGGATCCCCCACTGGATTCCTCGTCTCCTGCCTGCTGTGACTCTTCTCATAACAGAGTCTAGAATGAGTAGAAAAAGTGTTGGTGACAAAATGCAACCCTGCCGGACTCCAGTTGTTACTTTTATGGGCTCTGTCATATTTCCCTTGTGGAGTATGCAGCATTCGTAGCCATCATATAGATCCTAGGTAATTCGGTGCTCTCCGATACACACGATCGAACAGCGGAGGAGTGGTTCTCAAGCGTCAACTTTAGGTTACAATATCTCCGGAGGTAATTAACATTTTACAATGCAACAAACGGCACTGATTACGTATTTGTTTATATGTTCAGATCTGCTAACAAAACTAACGGGGTTCCATTTAAAAAAACGTAGGTTTGTGTTAAAAAACGTACTTCCGTGCATTTTTTTTATGGTTTCTATTAACCAATTACACTAGCCCCTCTCCTCACGTTCGGTCTGTGCAATCGATTCGTCAGTATTTGATGTGGTTTACGAAATATATCCAGCGGTAACGTTAGGTGACTCACCCTGTATATATATATATGTACTACGAATAAAAAAATTTCAAAACGTACGAGAATTTTTACTAAAATACGAGAATTTCATGAGGTTGGTACGAGAATCGCGCTGTCTGGATATCACAACCCTGCGTTGCGCAGTTAAGAGTTGAGCCGCTAGCAGTGGTGAATGTGGGGAAAGAGATGGCTGCGTATTGAGAGCGGACGATCTGGGGCCCTATTCTGTATCGTTCATATCGATCGGTGTAGTTGGTTCGTTTCGGTAGTGACGTCATTTTCGGTTCTTTATCGAAATATCCTATTCAGTAAGTTTCTGCGACCTGTTACAGAACGGTCCTCCCATTGATTTTACGACAATCGTACCGAGAGGTTTTGGATTTCGGTTTGGCCCTGTCGATCGGTGAGTTGTGATTTATGTACACCTATAATTTGCTATTTTAAACATATTTAGCGGTTTTAGCTTTGGATTTAGTGATTGTGTTACTAAAGAATCACCAGAGGACACACCCAGTTGGAAAGTGAGTTCATAATAGACTTTTCCTTTGTTAGAAATACGGCTAGGTTATGTTGTTACTGTGAATGATTAGATCCAAAAAGAAAACGTTTTCGGTCAATATTCTCTCAAAAAACGTGTTATTTTAATGCAGTTAAGAGTTTAAAGATCATTAAATAGCAAGACATCGCCTCTGCTTACTTATATTACATGAGTGTGAACTGACGTTGCTAGTAACTTTTGTGTACTTTTTCCCACAAATGGTTTAGTTAGTAATTATCGAAAGGTGTTTACAACTTTCAAGTAACAATGAAAAGCAATTATGTGAATCCTGGTATTAGAAACCTTCCAAACTATTACGCATTCTGACTTACGCAGCATTGTTTGGCAACGAAGTCAGCCTACATTCCTCCGCAATAGTACAAGAATTCAGCCACGCGTAGCTGTTGTTTAGCATAGCGAAGTGGTGCCGGCACGGTAGCTCAGCGTGTTCGGTCAGAGGGTTAGCTGCCCTCTATAACAAAAAAAAAACTGAGTTAATCGATCAACAACGAACTTAAACGGATGTCTTACGACGTCCGCCCCGAGCAGATGCAATGAACAAAAACGCCGGCACGGTAGCTCAGCGTGTTCGGTCAGACAGCTGGTTGGCCTCTGTAATAAAAAAACTGAGTGGAAGGATCAACAACGAACTTGAACGGATGTAATCTGACGTCCGCAACGAACAAACACAACGATCAGTAACGAACAAAATGCAAAAAAAAAAAGAAAAGAAAAAAGTGGTTAGCGCGCGGGATTGCTACACGTAAGAACACGGGTTCGCGCTCGGATGGATGCAAAAAAAATTTTTTTTCCTGTTCATATATGCTACACGTTCTGAGACATTGTTATTCGTGTAAGTTAAGATTTTTCTACAATATAACTTACATGTAAGACCGCACTTCCTCAGCAACGATTTCATCATTTCTGTGTGTTTAAAATACGACATATGAAATTGTTGGAGATGAAATTGCTGTGAGTGAAACAACTGACAGTGACCTTAATTTTTTTTCTTGTTAGAAATAATTCACCATTTTTTCCGAATATGTAGCGATTTCCTAATATGCAGCTAGACAGGAATCTAAGAGCACAACTTAAATTACTGGGAATGTAACTAGCAGCAGTCATCTTCATAATCTTGCTTGTCACAAGTCTTTATCTGCGATCGAATCCTGAAAAACAGTAAACAGAGATGAAAGATCTCCGCTATAATATTTTTAGACTGTAGAACCATATACGAAACATTTTCATTTATGAGATGCATGTTACAAACTTCGATGAACTACAGGATCTCTTGAAAACGCGTTTTTTTCAATTTTGTTTTAAAGACAGAAATCGTTGACGTATCATATAGGGAAATGGGCTACTTAATCATTTGGATCTCTAGGAGCGACTTAAAACCACATTCTGTTTATCTTCTTATTCTTTGAAACTCTCAATCAGTTTTTCGGGTGTTTGTATAGATCTATCAGTGCAATGTGGTACTACACACTATTCCTAACCCAATTTCCGAAACGTAAAATCCAAAACACGATGACAATGTGAATGAGAATAAGATGACATAATGCCTGATTTACGACAATCTGCAAAATACAGTCAAAACACTATCGTTATTAGGTATGCATGGAAACATGCGGTCAGGGAAACTGTAAAAATTTCTGTGCATTTCAGCTGAGAATCAGTTTCGTCCGACATTTCCGCTGGCATTTTAGCAACACTTCGTACTGCGAAAACGCAAGTTCGATACTGCGAAGAATTGCGTACCTGTTTCATCTGCTAGCCGCTTTGTGTTCGTGGCGCTGTGGGCGCTGCAGTGCGCAAGCGCGGATGTGGGGTCGCTTGCTTTTGATTGGCTTGCGCGACGCGAATCGACAACAGCGCTTCGGTTCTCTAGACCCGAACGGCATCGCTACCGAAATACATACTGAATAAAGATGGGACTCTAATTCGAGTACTAGACCGTTTGGTGCTCTTGAGTACCTAAACGATCGGCACAATGGCGGAAAGATACAGAATAGGCACCCTGGACGTGTGTCCGTCAGAAAAACGAAATTTGAAAGACCAGATGTCATGAACCGATACATATATTATGACTTTTGAACACTATTAAGGTACATACATTGTTCTCCATCAAAATCTTTCATTTGCTAACTATGCCTATCAGTAGTTAGTGCCTTCAGTAGTTAGAATCTTTTATTTAGCTGGCAGCACTGGTGCACACTGTATTGCAGTAGTTTGAGTAACGAAGATTTTTGTGAGGTAAGTGATTCATGAAAGGTATAGGTTATTGATAGTCGGGACCATTCTTTTGTAGGGATTATTGAAAGTCAGATTGCGTTGCGCTAAAAAAAATGTGTGCCAGTTTACTGTTGATCGGAATAAGTTGTTGTTCTAGTTGTTGTGGTCTTCAGTCCGGAGACTGGTTTGATGCAGCTCTCCATGCTACTCTATCCTGTGCAAGCTTCTTCATTTCCCAGTACCTACTGCAGCCTACATCCTTCTGAATTTGCTTAGTGTATTCATCTGTTGGTCTCCCTCTACGATTTTTACCCTCCACGCTGCCCTCCAGTACTAAATTGGTGATCCCTTGATGCCTCAGAACATGTCCTACCAACCGATCTCTTCTTCTGGTCAAGTTGTGCCACAAACTCCTCTTCACCCCAATTCTATTCTCCTCATTAGTTATGTGATCTACCCATCTAATCTTCAGCATTCTTCTGTAGCACCACATTTCGAAAGCTTCTATTCTCTTCTTGTCTAAACTATTTATCGTCCATGTTTCACTTCCATACATGGCTACACTCCATCACTGCATACAAATACTTTCAGAAACGACTTCCTGACACTTAAATCTATACTCGAAGTTAACAAATTTCTCTTCTTCAGAAACGCTTTCCTTGCCATTGCCAGTGTACATTTTATATCCTCTCTACTTCGACCATCATAAGTTATTTTGCTCCCCAAATAGCAAAAAGCTGCATGCCCTCGGGAAAAATTACGACTGTAGTTTCCCCTTGCTTTCAGCCGTTCGCAGTACCAGCACAGCAAGGCCGTTTTGGTTAGTGTTACAAGGCCAGGTCAGTCAATCATCCAGACTGTTGCCCCTGCAACTACTGAAACGGCTGTTACCCCTCTTCAGGAACCACACGTTTGTCTGGCCTCTCAACAGATACCCTTCCGTTGTGGTTGCACCTACGTTACGGCTATCTGTAGCGTTGAGGCACGCAAGCCTCCCCACCAACGGCAAGGTCCATGGTTCATGGGAGTAAAGAGAGAAATGTCTTGAGTACGTTCAGTTTTGCTCAGCTGTTTAAAAATCAAATAATGTCAGAGGTTTACCAGCATTGTCATTCTTAATTTTTCTACGGGAATGATTCACACCTAACCCTTTGCAACTTGCAAATGTTGAGCAGCAAAGAATGTATTGGGTACATACGTTACTGTAGAAAAAAAGAAAATAAATTTGCCACACTCGACGAAATGAAAGAAGTGAACATTTACTCTGAACGTTTCCAGCGGTTTTACAGTGTCTCAAAAGTGTTTTCATACAGCGTTAGACGAAGTGAAGGGCAAAATTCAGAAAAAAACAACGAAACTGGAATGTTTGTATCATAATTCCTATTTTTCATATTATTTTCATTTGAATGCAAGCTCATACATTGCTGATTTTTCGAGAGGTGTTCGAAATATTTATAACAACACTTTTCCAAAATACAATCGTCCTTAAATATTTCACTGCTGTAGTTCAGATATTCCTCGTCACTGGGCATAGTTTCGTACCATGTCCTTATAGAGAGGAACGACATATCATTTCATCCATAAATCTGAATTCCAGTCCTTGTCAACGTTAACAAAAACAGATTCCTTTTGTGCAAGGTGGAAAAATACAATTTTAAGGATCTTAGAGCACTAGACCACTGGGTGCATTGAGTGTATCTGGCGACACCCACCTGAAAACCATACTAAAATAAGGGGATTTGCCAAAGTATTTCACTGAAGCCAAAAGGTGTCTGGAAAAGAAATCTGGCGCTAAATAACATTACAGTTTCCCCTACCTTGTGTGTTAAAATTTTGCCAGTAAAACGTGCCAAGAAGAAAGCCATCCTTGACATTTGACGGTTTATCCCAGCTGTAAAACGAATGAGAAAGTACCAAATGAATAGTGGATTTGCACGATTGTCTGAAAAAAAAAAACATTGAGGACAGACAATGTAATGCTGAATGTACGTGTTTAATGTAATTGCAACAAGAATAGTGTTAATCTTTCCTGTATCTTCTGCTGCTACTTGTGTAGATTTGTACAGCAGTGAACATCATGCGTTCTGACCTATGTTGTAGTATCTTCTTAATATAAGGTTTCTGTTTTTGCAAGAAGTAACATAGAAAACACTGAGTGCTTCAGAGCATAAGGTTGTAAATGCACAAACTCAACATTGTTCGCCCAGGGAAATAAAAAATGATAGTACTTTTTTCTAAGGTAACATGAATAATTGTGTAATAACCGGTACAAAAATATACAAAATCACATTTTAACTCATGTACACTGCATGAGCCTAGGAAAGTCAAATATGTAAGCATGAAATAAGTACCGGTAAGCAAATAGCTACACATAAAACATCCAGAACAAAGAATACTTTAGTAATATCAATAGTAAAATCCCATTACTTTTTCATTGCTCGCTGGAACACACGTTATTTTTGTGCGACAATATGTAAAATAAAATAGATATTTAATGTTTTGTGAATGAAATCATTAGTGTAGACAAGAAAAACTCACGTATACAGTACAAAGCGAAGTCTGCCGCTGGATCTGCGGTCGTCTACCTCTAGTTTCAAAGTGAAAAAAAACTCTTAATTCAATATTAATTTAAAATATGATTGTAACTGACTTCATAAACCATATACGAAAGAGCAAGGCGAGTCAGATATCTGCATAGCGCGCTGTCATAACTTAGAATGTTGTGCGTCGTGGCTCGTAGCGGCAAATGTCAAATTATAATAATTATCCACTCGGGATTGGAAAGAAGTATCGCCCTCCTTCCACCGCCAAGTTTATGTTAGCTATAATTCTTATGTGGCAAACTATGTCTTAAAAGTCATCAAACGCTAACTGGCCAACGACTACAGCCTTAACTGTAAACTTTTCTGAATATTTATTAGGGAAGTATCTCAATAGTAATGCGTAATGATAGAAATAGAACCAGTTCACTATCAACTTGTGACATCAGACTACAAGATGTTGAAAAGTTAATCTATTTGCAGAATAGTTTCTTCAAAATTGAGCAAGAAAGACAGTATAGCGGAGAACACACGCGAATATCAAAACAGTTGTTTTTAATTTTTTACGCGAAAAGTATGTGTTTTACTGAGGAACTATCTACGAAATCGGACGTAGCTTTGCTTCATGTATATAAAACAAATTTTTTACTCACATCGGATGACTCCAGATTAATGAAAACAGCAGCGCGCCACTTCGATGTCTCTGCCACCCATCCCTTCCGTGCGCCACTCGTGGCGAGAAACGAACGCGGCGAGGGTCACGAAGCGACAAGTCACCTCCGAGATATCTCTTTGCGAACTGCTTCATTTGTTAACACTGAGGAGGCGCGAAACAGACCCACGTCCACACGAGACGTCCGCGCCACTCCAGTTCTGTGTGAATTGGGCCATAGATGTGTGCAGAACACATGTGACTGTCTGAAATAATTCTTTCCGAGGCAGTACGGCTGGTAAGTAATTTATAAAATATGTATCTACAATCCGCGCCCTAAAATTTCGGTAAATGGTCTCAGAAAATAAAGGATACAATAATTACAAACAGAACATCTTTACCGGCCTTCAAAATAATCAGCATTAGCTACAATATACTTTATGACATAGGTTGTGAAGCCATTGGCTGTGCCGGCCGCGGTGGTCTAGCGGTTCTAGGCGCTCAGTCCGGAACCGCGAGACTAAAAATGGTTCAAATGGCTCTGAGCACTATGGGACTCAACTTCTGAGGTCATCAGTCCCCTAGAACTTAGAACTAGTTAAACCTAACTAACCTAAGGACATCACAAACATCCATGCCCGAGGCAGGATTCGAACCTGCGACCGTAGCGGTCTTGCGGTTCCAGACTGCAGCGCCTTTAACCGCACGGCCACTTCGGCCGGCGAAACCGCGAGACTGCTACGGTCGTAGGTTCGAATCCTGCCTCAGGCATGGATGTGTGTGGTGTCTTTAGGTTAGTTAGGTTTAAGTAGTTCTAAGTTCTAGGGGACTGATGACCACAGATGTTAAGTCCCATAGTGCTCAGAGCCATTTGAGCCATTGGCTGTCAGCAAACGCTTCTTGTGGAATCGCTCGAAGCACCGTGGTAACGCTTTGTTAGATATTCGCAAGGTCTGCGAATGTTCCTGAACAATAGTGCTTACACTGTGTGATTATCTTCAACGTATGCTCTCACTTTTGAAGTCAGCGGCCGATCATCCACAAACATCCGCCGCACTCGTTCGATTTTGTCGGGACTTGCTCATGTTGACCCTAAAGCGGCTTATTTTCCTTGTCTACAGCATTTAAAATACACAAATACAAACTTTTTAGTGATTGCTTGACGGTACGCTTTCACTAACATTGCGTGAGTCTCCGTCGCCGTTTTCCTTAATTTTAATCAAAACTTCGTTTTATCGCATTAATCCATTTTACAATGACATGAATGCGACGGGTACTTGCTCATGATTGGTGGCTTTCTGAAAGTGAGAGTAGAGGGGTTGAAGGTAAGCAAATACAAGTTAAGCACTGTTCTTCGGGAACATTCGCAGACGTTGCGGATATCCAACAGCCCAAGAAGACGGCTCTTAGGTCGATTTCACAAGAAGCGTTTGCTGACTGTTTACAGAACAGCCTTATGACCTATGTCAGAAGTGTATTCTAGGTAATGATGATTACTTTGAAGGCTAGTAAAGATATTTGTTTACAACTCTTGTTTTCTTTATTTTTTGAGACCATTCGCCGAACTTCTCAGACGTATTGTTACGAAACACAGTAAACACTAACAATTTGGGCACAAAGGAATTACAGAAATTGGCTGCGAATGGGAATTGATATAGATCAGTGGGGAAAGACGAAGTTTTGTGCCGGACGCGGATCCAAACCCAGGTCTCCTGCTTGTTAGGAAAATGCTCTAACCACTAAGCCATGCGGACACAGTGGTCAGCACTGCTGCACAATCTACGCTAGCATGCCCCCCATCAGACCCAGATACTCAACTTATCTACATGCTACTAAAGTAGTGGCCTTTGCCCATTATCCTCATTACTCGCGGCATTTCGCCGATTCCCTTAAGAGTTCGAGCCTGGTGTGCATCCGCAGTGAGGAGATCACTGGCCGTCCTCTCCTTAATTATGTACAAACATACGTTTTTCCTCAATGACGCGAAAACTTGTTGCAGTACAAAATTAAATTACATTAAATTTCCTTTAAAAGTGTACTATCCATTTTTCTCAAGGACTTTTAGGTTGCGTGAAGAGAGCGAGAGAATATGGAAATTCTTGCGAAACACGCATGCAGTGAGGTGTAGGTAAGAGTGACATGTACTGAATAACAAATAAGGAACAATGTACATTAAATACACTATTGGCCATTTGCTACACTAAGAAGAAATGCAGATGATAAACGTGTATTCATTGGACAAATATATTATACCTGAACTGAAATGTGATTACATTTTCTCGCAATTTGGGTGCAAAGCTCCTGAGAAATCAGTACCCAGAACCACCACCTTTGGCCGTAATAACGGCCTTGATACGCCTGGGCATTGAGTCAGACAGAGCTTGGATAGTGTGTACAGGTACAGCTGCCCATGAAGCTTCAACGCGATACCACAGTTCATCAAGAGTAGTGACTGGCGTATTGTGACGAGCCAGTTGCTCGGCCACCATTGATCAGACGTTTTCAGTTAGTGAGAGATCTGGAGAATGTGCTGGCCATGGCAGCAGTCGAATATTTTCTGTTTCCAGAAAGGCCCGTACAGTACCTGCAACATGCAGTCGTGCATTATCCTGCTTAAATGTAGGGTTTCACCAGGCAACGCCGGTCAACTGCTGTTTGTGTATGAGAAATCGGTTGGAAACTTTCCTCATGTCAGCACGTTGTAAGTGTCGCCACCGGCGCCAACCTTGTGTGAATGCTCTGAAAAGCTAATTATTTGCATATCACAGCATCTTCTTCCTGTCTGTTAAATTTCGCATCTGTAACACGTCACATTCGTGGTGTAGCAATTTTAATATATATATATATATATATATATATATATATATATATATATATATATATATATATATATATATATATGTGTGTGTGTGTGTGTGTGTGTGTGTGTGTGTGTGTGTGTGTGTGGTGAGTGAGGAGGAAAGATAGATGGGTTGAGAGGTGAGAGCACTACTGCAAATGAAAATATGCCCCCTTCTTAACCGTATCCGACATAGAGCTGTTTGAAAATCGCCGGCATCAGTCGGATGTGCTTCTTCATCATCACGTCCATGTGAATGCAACTACAGCGACAGTAGGCTACGTAGTGTTGTCTTTACACACCCTTTCAGTGCGCACATCACTTACACGTGGCTGGGTGACGAATCCTTCAAGTGTGTTCACGTTAAGGACTGTACGAATGAGCTCAGATCAGCAACACCGCTGCTGTCTACAGGATTCACAAAATGCATTGCAGTTGACTGTGGACTTTGTACATACACACGGCGTTATTCGAGAATACAAGGTTGCGTTCATTCTTTCATTCATTCGTCGTGTCCCTTTGATCTCGACAGGGAAGAGACCAAAATGGCTGTACAGCGAACGGAAATATATGTTAACAAATTACCAGCAATTCTTAGACACTATAAGTGCACAGTATTCATAATAATCTGTCAATTTATTACTTACACTATTTGTGATGTAGCTACCTAAATGTAACGTAGTAAATAACAAAAGCTGCAGCGACCTTGGTTGTATTAGGTTAATTAGCTGCTATTTTTCTCCTACTAACAGCTTAATATTTACCTGAATACAATGGTATTTTCTTCATGAAAATAGTTTTACAGACGTCTGTGAACAGATGCCATTTACAACACAGAGCACTTCTCATGATGCTTTATAAATAGTTACTTGCCATCAAACTAACTGAACTTTTCCCTCCTTGAATCTAGGTAATCAGATAAATTTTCCATGGAGTGGATAGTTACGTATGGTATTTCTTTAATTTTTTGGTATGATTATCATTTTCTTTCATTACGTTGGATGAGAGGTTGATGAGCACTTTTGCACCAAAGTACCAGGTGATCAAAAAGTCAGTATAAATTTGAAAACTTAATAAACCACGGAATAATGTAGATAGAAAGGTAAAAATTGACACACATGCTTGGAATGACATGAGGTTTTATTAGAATAAAAAAAAAGTTCACAAAATGTCCAACAGATGGCACTGGACAGCAAAACGTCAGTGACTGCCCATGACAATCGTGTATAAAAGGAGCTGTAATGAGAGAGAGAATCAGATACGCCAGCAGTCGCAGCATGTTGACGTTACCTGAAAAGGCGCTTTTAGTGAAGCTGTATTATCAGAATGGCGAATGTGCTAGTTCAGCGTTACGATCTTATCGCCATAGGAAGGGGATTCGAACGGGTAAAGGTACGTTGACAAATGCAGCTGTGGCGAGAATGATTTCGAAGTTCGTAGCCACGGGTTGTTTAGACGATAGATCCCGTAGTGGCCGACCGAGCACAAGGCGTAATACTGCTGAAACAGTTCAGGAAGAAATGGAGACTGCAGCGAGTTCGTCTATGCACGGGGAAGTCAGCGCTCGTGCAGTCGCACGTCGCACCGGCATTCCATACACTACTGTTTGGTTGGCACTGAGGCGTACCCTCCGATGCTATCCGTACCAAATCCATCGGCATCATGAACTGTTACCTGGCGATTTAGTGAAGCGGAGGGCATTTGCGGTGTGGGCGTTTCAAAAGATGGCGGAAGATGACGATTGGTTGAGTAACGTGTTGTGGACCAACGAAGCTCATTTCACGCTCCGAGGGTCTGTCAACGCCCACAACTGCAGAATTTGGGCTACCGAAAATCCTAGAACTTTCGTGGAAACTCCATTTCACGACGAGAAAGTCGCGGTATGGGTTGGAATTACCACATCTACCGTTATCGGGCCTTTTTTCTTCGAGGAAATGCGTGATTCTGGTTTTGTAACTGCTACCGTGACGGGTGAGAGGTACGCCGATATGTTACAGAATCGAATCATCCCCAGCCTGGCTGATAAACACCTGCTGGAACGTACGATGTTTATGCAAGATGGCGCTCCTCCCCATATTGCTAGACGCGTGAAAGATCTCTTGCGCGCGTCGTTTGGTATGATCGTGTTCTCAGCCGCCACTTTCGTCATGCTTGGCCACCCAGGTCCCCAGACCTCAGTCCGTGCGATTATTGGCTTTGGGGTTACCTGAAGTCGCAAGTGTATCGTGATCGACCGACATCTCTAGGGATGCTGGAAGACAACATCCGACGCCAATGCCTCACCATAACTCCGGACATGCTTTACAGTGTTGTTCACTACATTATTCCTCGACTACAGCTATTGTTGAGGAATGATAGTGGACATATTGAGCATTTCCTGTAAAGAACATCATCTTTGCTTTGTCTTACTTTGTTATGCTAACTATTGCTATTCTGATCAGATGAAGCACCATCTGTCGGACATTTTTTGAACTTTTGTATTTCTTTGGTTCTAATAAAACCCCATGTCATTCCAAGCATGTGTGTCAATTTGTACCTCTCTATCTACATTATTCGTTGATTTATTCAGTTTTCAAATTTATACTGACTTTTTGATCACCCGGTACATTAACTCCTACTGGGGGCGCAGCTCGCACCAGAAAGTGTCAGGGATGTTATCTGTCTGATTCAGAAAAGGCGACTTGGGTGAGTTCTCTATTATGCTCCTCAAACCACTGCAGCCTTGTGACACGCACGATTATTCTGGCGGAATATGCCATGGCTGTCGGGGGAGGTATTCGGGTGAGACTTCTAACATGAAGGGATCCAGGTTGTCCGCAATAATGTTCACGAACGGATCGAGGTTGTCTGCGATAACGTTCACGAAGTCCACAGCTGTCATGGTGCCTTCGATTATTACCACAGCTCCCACAGGAGAACAGGTGAACGTCGCGTTTTGCTTCCACCGGCCTGCATCGCGACGCGTTGCATGTTTCGACCACTCGTTAGCTTGGATGACGGCGTATCCTAATACGACAATCCACTTTCTGTAAGAAGAAACGTGGTCATCCGATTAGGAGACGCGTTTTCATTGATACACGATCCAATCTCGATGATCGCATGCCCACTGCAATCGTAACTGATCTTTCAGCAACACGGAAACACTTTGGACTCCTACACTGTACACTGAAGTGTATGCTCCCAAACACTTGTGCCTCTGCCACAATTATACCCTGTTGTCACATCTGTCACAGATCATCGTCTATCCTCTTTCACAGAGCAGTCAAGTTTCCGACCTCCGCATTCTGTAATAAGTGTTAGGTTCTAACAAATTGTTGCCTTCTCTGGGTTTCACTATCCTTCAACCACTTTCCATAGATATTCACGACAGTAGCGCAATGAACAGCCGAACATCTTCGCCGTTTTCGAGATTCTCGTTCCCAGGTGCAGAGTCATAACAATCTTCCCTTTTCCAAAGTCGCTTATGTCAGTGGATTTCCCTTTTTCCGGCCCATATCGTCCTAGGATGATTCTCCGTCCGCCTCTACGCCACTTAGACAGTTTCTTTACCGCGCCACACGCCCGCAGCGCTATAAGGTAGCTGTGTTGTCGGCAGTGGTCATAAAACTCTGGCTCATCAGCGTATCTGCAATTATCCGTAGATAAGTGGACGGCTATGGTGATTACCAAGCCATTTTCAGCAGAGTCCTTTACATAATACGTTGACACAATGCTCAAGGATTCATCCTGTTAGTGAAGATGCAAAAGTAGAAGAATTCTTCCTCAAGATTCTCTCAATGCTCTTTCCAGTACTAAAATTTATCGAAATACTGCAAAAGTTTTTAGCAATGTGCCAACAGCTCTATAAATAAATTTCACTAGCACAATCTTACATACTTCCTGATGACTGTTTCCCAATCTAGAAATCAAAGAACAGTTAATTACAATTCACAGGTTTTAATTTTGGACACAAAGACAATTTATACACTCGTCATAACGCACTGTACACAACACTTTGAGGATGAAGACGAGGATAATTCGCACATGGCTGTTTAATATGCTGCCTGGTTACCATAATGTGATGGATTGTTAAATGTATTCATCTGACCGCCACCAGGGTGGTTCCCATAGCCATGTTGCCCTTGGAATTGTTGGTATCCCTGGTTTGCATTCCACTGACCTGGATTGCCATGCATGCCGAAATTATGGACTTGACTAGGTGAAGCATGAGGATTGAAACCACCCTGCATATTGTTTTGTGGGTAGCCATGGTGCCCCATATGAGGATTTCCCATGGTATCATGTGGTCCCTGATTGTGTGGATGTCCCATGTGGGTACCAGGATTGTGAACACCAGCGCCAGATGTACCCTGATGGCCGTAATGAGGATTTCCCCCATGCACGTTGGGATTGTGTTGATAATTATATTGATGTGGATTATGGACAACATCACCTTGAGAATGAGAGTGGGTCATATTATGTTGGAACATTTGGTTTGGATTGTTATGCATGTTGCCTGAATGTGGGTAATGTTGGTTGTTTGGATGGTTGTGCATGTTATTAGCATTTGGTGGATACTGTTGGCCATAGCTTTCATGATGCCCCATGTGATGGGCATATCCAGGATTGTTTGCATTAAACTGGTGAGCTGTACCAGGGTTGTGATGTCCGTGAGCTGCGTGAGATGGGTACATCTGATTATGCTTAGGACTTGGGGGCAGTACCTGTGGTGGGTACCCTTCATATGGATAGTCTGGTGCCTTGCTAGGGTTGCCTGAGGTCTGGTGAGGGTTATTATGCTGATAACCTGAATGAGGATTATGGCTTTCTGTTGGGTTACCATGAGTATGACCTGGATTTGGAGTATTTACTCCATGTGGATTGCCTGAATACTGTCCATGAGGGTTACCATAAGTCGAGGTCTCTCCAGCGGCACCTGCATCATATGGCATACTTGTGCCATGATGTGGCATGTGACCAGGATGGGGATTTCCATGGCCAGCGTGAGGTGGGTGGCCTGGGTTCATTGGATGGGGATTTCCATGACCGGTATGAGGTGGGTGGCCAGGGTTCATTGGATGGGGATTTCCATGACCGGGATTCGCTTGATGGGGATTTCCATGACCGGGATTCGCTTGATGGGGATTTCCATGACCGGGATTCGCTTGATGGGGATTTCCATGACCGGGATTCGCTTGATGGGGATTTCCATGACCAGAATGAGGGTTCATTTGATGGGGATTTCCATGACCAGAATGAGGGTTCATTTGATGTGGATTTCCATGACCAGCATGATGTGGGTGGCCAGGATTCATTGCTTGGGGATTCCCCATAGTTTGTCCTTGTATATGAGTACCAGGATTATTTGACATCTCCATTGGCCCAGGGTTGTGTGTCATATGTGGGTTATTGACAGTATTGGGGGCATGAGGATTACCATGAGTGCCTGAGTGTGGGTTATTGAAATTCATTTGATTCTCATGTCGAGCATGGTACGGATTATTGATAGTTCCTGGATTGTTGTGACCAGGATTGTGGGGGTTACCATGTTCAGCTTGATGGGGGTTTCCATGGGGGTAATTAGGATTCATTTGATGGGGATTTCCATGTGAAATTTCGGTTCCTGGATTGCCATGACTCATGTGATGTGGGTTATTGTGAACTGCGTCACGAGGACTGCTGAGTGAATGAGGATTACCCTGAGCAGGTACAAACTGTCCATGTGGATTGTCAGAGTGTACATGAGGAAAATTACCAGCTCCATCCACTTGGCTACCAGGGTTTCCAAAATTGTTCATATGGCCTGGATTATTATGGTGATGAGTGGCATCAGTAACCTGGTTATCGCCAGAACTATAGACAGCATTGTCCAAAGGACTGTTATGTGGATTGTGTCCTATTCCCGGATTGCTGTGCCCCTGGTGCTGTGGTTCGTTATCTCCCTGATTTCCGAACTGTGCATTCTGCCCTTGGGGCATAGCTGCGTCTCGGGGTGTGGTGGGGACAGAGCCACCACTGTAGTAGCCGTCTGAAGGCATCTGCTGGCAGTAGTCCTGAGAGGCGTCTCCGGCTCCAGCACCCTGCTGGAACTGTGGCTCCGGCGGAGGACATGGATGGTCTCCAGCGCCAATCTGTGGACTGTCACCCTTGAGTTCTGGTGGACAGCGGCAATCGTGTGGTAAGCCGTCCCGTTTGCTGCAGCGACAGCCTCTGCTCAGCACACTTGAGCGGATCCTGGTGTCTGTGGCCATGACTGTTGCACCAGTACAATGTTGTTACTGAAAAACGATAATTTAATTTTTAGATAAGTACATGTCCATGGAATATTTATAGAACTTAATGCAATGATGCTCAGGAATCAATTTACAGGCTGTTAAACATAATTTGTATTCAAATACTACTAAGTGCTATGTTTCAGCGCCACACAAAAATGATGCATACATGCTCTTTTTTGGGGAGGAGGGGATGTTAGGGGATGGCAGGACGGATTTTAGTCTCATCATTTAAGAAGAAACTCGACATTATGTAATGTGAAACCTTCTAGAAAGAAACCAAATCAATGTAAAAGTTCCAAATGTAAAGATTTTATAAAACTTATATCCTCGATAAGAGCTCGTCAAAATGGAACTTTTTGTCAAACCATTTTTTGGGTCGTTCCATACCATGTGATCTAAAGGTCCTAACTGACCCTTTTCAATTTTGATTAAATTTTTACAGGATGTATGTATGAGTCTTACATGAAGCCATGCCAATTTACAGCTTGACAAGTAATATGGTTATGCTTTTGTAAAGACCAGCTTTTTTCCATATCGCGACAGATACGAATAAATTAACATGTTTGATTTACTGTTGCTCACGATCTAAGGACATTACCACGTTGAAATTTAGTAATTCTGCTGAACTTTTCAGGTACAACAGCCTCGTTGCTGTACGTGTGGTTCAGCGTACAGCAGATTTTTCACAGTTTGTTGTTAAAGTAGCTCATAAATCTTGCCGTTAAAAGTTTGGACCACTTTTCAGCGGCTTGTATCTTATAATGGAATGACTTCCTGATGTTGATTTCTTTCTCGATCACAGACAGCCATCATGTCATAAAGCGTCTTGATTACTCAGATAATGACTGCGTTATACGAGACTTAAGCCGATTCAAAAAAATTATGCAGCAATTTCGTCTCATTTTCAAAAGACTGTGTCTCAAAAGAATCGTCTCACACTCAAATTTTTTTTTGCGGTACTGAAAGGAGAGCACTTTGATCAGGAAAATGTTTTTTTTTTCCATTTTTGAGACGAACCACTTTAGAGATAATGAAGAAAATCGTTTGAAAATGATGTAAAATCTGTTACAGCTGTCTTTGTTTTTATAGAATAGAAATTAATTTGCTCAGCCTTTGACTTCTAAACGTTTATCTGCTCATTTAGGTTGTTTCTCTCTGTTTTGGAATTCAACTAGCTTGATGGATGTTCCAGACAATATATTTCAGACGATACTGCATGTCACCTGGTAACACTTGCATCAGAAAAATGTTTGAAGGAAATGGAAGAATTTTTAGCACCACAGCAACAATTATTTAATCGAAGAAGAGACTTACGTCTTGGTGAAATTGCCAAAATATGCTGTCGTCACAGAGCATTGCTTTTTGATAAGTATGAACGTCTATGGAGAGTCTGTTGTAATACTTTTAGTCTAAAGAGCCAGTCTCTGAACAAAGACTTATGAGGTGTTACTTTGGAAAGAGGTGATCAGTTGAAAGCTATAACAAAAAGCAATATTCAATCCGGTCAGAAAACATGCCTAAATTTCGAAAACAAATTGCACCAAAAAACCATTACAGCTGAGTCAGTTTAATCAAAGTCAGACCATCGGCGTCACTCAACAGAAGCCTAACTGCTATTGGGATCTCTCATCTGAAATTTCAATGGTGTCAACGAGGGACTCTACAGCGTATACAAAAAAGATAAGTAAAAGTCAAGAACCAATTGCACACAACACTGTTGCTGCTGGGGCTGTGATCCAAAAGATTTTCTAACGCCTAGTACAATTAAGGCATGTCCTGACTGCTTAAGATTATAGGCTGCTGAGTAAAGAACTGAAAGAAATGTTGTAGTTTCAAAGCATTCAGAAAAATTGCAAATTTTAACATTATTACCTCAAAGCGGTACCATAAAAGAACTGATGTAAGAGTTCGGTTTCTCAGAAAGAATGGTAAAATGTTGTCAGGTGCCATGCACAATTATATGCAAAACCAAAATTGCACTGAAATATTGTCTTGCACATCCGTCAAGCTACAGTTATATTCTAACTTCCACTAGATATTTGTAAACGGAAGCTGGATATTTTCACCTGAACATAACTGCATGTTCATATGTGGTAAAAAGTGTTTAGTCAATTACGTAACAGGACGGAAATAAGCTAAATAAACAGATGAACATTTCTAGAAGTAAAAGGCTGAGAAAATTAAAACAGTAGATGTTGCATAATTTTCCGCGCGTAGTAGTAATCACTGCGTTTTGTTGAACTTCTATGTTAACTCTGAACTTGTTACAAAACTGAAACAAACTTTTCCTGACCAGTTAAAATAAGGTCTTCTGAATGGTGCAAAAAAATCAAATCTGGGATGATCCTTTTACGATACTGCCTATTGAAATTCAGAACATATATATGCGCTACGTGCACAGATTTATGACATGCCGGCTAGCTGCAAATGGGGAAAAAAATCAGCACCAGGAAGTCGTTTTTATAGTACGATACAAGCTGATAAAACACGATCCAAATCTGTAACGACTAGGTTTATGAGCTACTTTCACAGCAAGCTGCAATAAATCTGCTGTGTACTGAGCACACATTCTACTACTAGGCTGTCTTACCTAAAACGTTGAGCAGGGTCGCCAATTTTCTACGACGGAGTCCCCTTCGATCATGATCAACAGTAAAACAAACTTGTTGATTTATTCGTATCTGATATGGAGAAAACTTGCCCTTACAGAAGCGTAGCTGGGGGCCGCAGCATACTATTTATCGAGCTGCAGTTTGGTATGGCTGCATGTAAGACGCAAAGATACATCAAAACTGGAGACTGACGACCTTATTCAGATTTGGGCCACTTGACAAGGAATGATCCTTTTGGTACCTTGCATCGATTCGACTGTACTATGAAATAATTTCCTGCCACTGACAAGTTGAACATCTTATGAAGAAATGAACGGATTTTTTAGGATTATGAATGTGCTTGAAATAAATGTTCTAGCGAGAAGAATCTTTTCCGTAAATTAAATGTTTTAAATAGGTACTTCTATTTAGAACTTAAAGGGCATTTTTTCTAAAATTATAAGTAATTTTTTTCTTATAATTTTGTATCAGACCCATTTTTTATTTATTCCACAGGTTTTTCTGATTGTTCCTTTGTGACATAAAAGTTTGGAAGAAATATCTAGATAATAGAACATTAAATGAGGCCCAGACTTAATTCCCTTTTCATTAATTTTTCTTGGGTCGCATCGAAAGACGTACTGTGCCTACAGTTCCCTCGTCACAGTTGCAGAAATGATTTGTAGTGCCAAACTTACACAAAGACAGTACAAGACGGTTGTTAGAAAAAGAAAACGTTCTGAACATCTATGATCTTCAGCTGAAATCGGACAAATGTACTCTTTTGCAGAAATACTGGGTGGCCCAAAAAGGATGGTCGGATTTGAACTGCGTAGTACCATTGAAAGGTGAGGAGGGGGGACCACTGCCGGCCGTCTGCAAGTCGGCCATTACACCCAGTTTGCCACGAGATGGCGCAGTGGACGGTCGAGCATCGTGTTTTTGCTGTGGAACAGTTTTTCAGAAATGATGAATCGTTTATTACTGTGCAACGATTGTTTCGACAACGTTTTGGTGTAGCGCGTGATCGACCCATTCCAGATCGCAGATCCATATCACGTTGGGTGACTGCATTCCGGACAACAGGGTCTGTCAAAAGTGGTAAATCTACAGGGCGTACACGTACGGCAGTTACTCCACAGAACATTGATGATGTTAGAGCGTCAGTGCTGCAAAGCCCGCGTCGTTCCACTAGGTGTCGTGCTCAAACTTTAGGCCTCAGCCGTAGTTCGTTGCAGCGTATTTTAAGCCGTGAGTTACAGTTTCACCCATACAAAATTATGATCACGCAAAAGCTGTATGATCGTGATTTTGAGCAGCGAAGACGATTTTGTGAATCAATGCTTGACATCTTGTACTCTAATAATGATGTTGTGCTTCTTATGTCAGATGAAGCCCATTTCCATTTAGACGGCTATGTCAATAAACAAAACTGCAGGTACTGGGCAGCAGATAATCACAGAGAATTGCACCAAAAGCCTCTTCATAGTGCTAAGGTAACAGTCTGGTGTGGAATTTCAAGATTGGGGATTGTTGGTCCTTATTTTTTTGAGGAGAACAACGCTACAGTCACAGTGACCTCGAAACGTTACGTTAACATGCTACATAGCTTTTTGGTGCCGAAACTGCGAGAGTTACATGTAAATCGAGATCGAATTTGGTTTCAACAGGACGGGGCCACGGCCCACACAGCCAATGACTCCATGTGTGTTTTAAGGCGGATGTTCCCCCACCACATCATCCCGCGTTTTGGAGATGTCCACTGGCCCGCGAGATCACCTGACCTCTCAGCCTGTGATTTTTTTCTTTGGGGATACCTAAAGTCAAAAGTCTACGTACAGAAGCCCCGAAACTTAATTGATCTGAAGGAGGCAATCAGTGCGGAAATTATGGCAATTCAAGAAGAAACAGTAGTGAAAGTGATGGAAAATTTCGAGGAAAGACTTGTGGAATGCATCACCGAGGAAGGACACCATCTTCCGGAAGTCATTTTCCGTACATGATTTTTTGTGGTTAGTTCTTGTAATTGGGTGCCTGGGAGCATTTAGTTACGTAATTGAATAAAATTAATTTGTAAAACTGATGGAGTTATAGTTATTTAAAATGTGACCATCCTTTTTGGGCCACCCTGTATGTAAAGGAAAATATCGCAACTAGTTTAAAATAATAAATTCTTGTATTGTTAAAATAGACTGGCTAGACCGAACATTATGACCGCCTACCTTTTAACCGTAATGTCCACCTTTGATACGGATGACAGCGGCGGAATGTCGTGACATGGAAGCAACGAGACCTTGTTAGGTCGCTAGAGGGAACTGGCATCACATCTGCACATACATGTCACGTAATTCCCGTAAATTCTGGGGATGGGGGCAATGAGCTCTGATGCCACGTTCAGTCACATCCCAGATGTGTTCTAACAGGTTCAGACCTGGCGGTCGGCGGGCAAGCACATTAATTGGCACTCACCACTGTGTTCCTCGAACCACTCCATCATCACACTTCTGGTCTTGTGACAGGGCGCATTATCTTGTTAAAAATTCCAATGTCGTCGGGAAGCATGACCATCATGAAGGGGTGTTTGTGGTCTGCAACCAATGTGCGATACTCCTTGTCCGTAATGATGCCTTGAGCGAGCTCCACTCGATCCATGGATGCCCACGTGAATGTTCCCCAGACCACAATGGAGCCGCCGCCAGCTTGTCTCCGTCCCGCAGTACAGATTCGAGGAGCTGTTCCCCTAAAAGACGACGGATTCTCAACCTCCCATCGGCACGATGAAGGGGCTATCGGATTCATCAGACCATGCAACGCTCTGCCATCGCGCCAACGTCCAGTGCTGATGATGACGTGCCAATTTCAGTCGCGGTGTTAACTTTGGCACATAAATGGGTCATCGGCTGCGGAGGACCATCGATAGGAGTGTTCGATGCGCTTTATGTTCAGACATACTTGTACTCTGCCCAGCATTAAAGTCTGATGTTAGTTCTGCCACCGTCCGCCGTCTGACCTGTTTTACCAGTCTGCCCAGCCTACGACGTCCGACATCGGTAATGAGAGATGGCCTCCCAACTCCACGACGTCTGGACATGGATTCACCTTGGTTTCGCCAGGTGTTGAAAACGCTACAGCTCGAACATCCGACAAGTCGTGCAGTTTCCGAAATGCTCGTGCCGAGTCTCCGGGCCATAACAAAAATCAAATGGCTCTGAGCATTATCGGACTACTGAGGTCATCAGTCCCCTAGAACTTAGAACTACTTAAACCTAACTAACCTAAGGACATCCACACACACCCATTCCAGAGGTAGGATTCGAACCTGCGACCGTAGCGGTAGCGTGGTTCCAGACTGTAGCGCCTAGAACCGCTCGGCCACCTCGGCCGGCTCGGGCCATAATAACTTGCCTTCAGTCAAACTCAGCTAGATCGCGTTCCATGTGACGCTACTATCGCCTAGCCGCGTTTATATCGACAGTTGGTTGTTGTTCATAACGTTCTGGGTGACCAATCTATCTTGAACTGCCTTTCATAAAATACACACTGTATGAAAAAATTTGCACTACAACATGAAAAATACATCTTTAAGATCACCAGACCCTACAAAATTTCTTTCGGGTCACTATTCTGTTTACCAGCGTACATAATATCTTCTGATGATTTCTTCAAATTGTAGCGCTATACCAAAAAAATTAGACAAAAAATATTCAGCATCGAAATCTCTAACTATTCTTAAGCTCCTACATCCCTCAAATTTTTGAAATAATAAACGGCCATTTGACTCTATATTACTGAATTTACCTTGGGTACTATTTAGATTTCGGCTTTTATGCCATTATCGAGCACAATGCTAAAAGTTCTTAGACCATTAACACGTCAATCTGAGGTAAAGTTAGCCCAAAGCGCTTTTTAAGTGCTGCAGTTGGTCAGGATCGGAAATGGTGGGAAGCGGGACGTCCGGTGACTAGGAGAAAACCGTCGAAAGAAAAGATCGTTTCCGGTCATCAATGGATGTTTCATTTCTCCAGAAGCCTACGCCTAAGGGTGCACTAAACTCAAACTCGCTATGGCAACAAGATAATGCCGCAGTTAATTTGAGAGGCATTGCACCGCCAATGGGAGGAACTAGTGGACACGTCAGGTCGCGGACGAAGCTAACAGGCAAGAAAAGCGTTCTCAATACCGACGCACTCTTACCAACCCGTCCGGCGCGCCCAATGTGATCGCCTCCACCCCCCCCCCCCCCTTTCCCGCGTCCTCATATTGATGGACAGCACAGCGCTCCTAATCAGCCGTACTACCGTGGGGCAGTGTTTACGTGGACGGAGCGTGGGTGTTACGCAAAACATTCGATACTATGCCGGCTCAGGCTCAGCCATTGTCTTACCAAAGAGTCAGTAACGTGTGTCATTTGAAAGGCAATTAAGGTGGAAACCGGTTTTTTATATCAATAAAGTTGGTCATCACGCACATTTCCTCCCTCTTCTGTAAGAGCCGTTTTACGAATTCCAAAAATTAGTTAGAAATTATAAAAATGAAGGCAAATTTAAATGGCTCTCGTGGAAAGTTCTGCCAACATTTACGGTAGTGTGGAACCATAGAAATAATGGAGGGATTGAATTATAGCTGATCATTTAAACGGGTCATGATTTACATAACAAATAATTGTTTGAATTTATCCGGTTTTGACATTTGTGAAAGTTATGTATAGGCTGGCCACATACAACTTGTTACAAAATTAATGAAAATTAGAGAAGTGCCACTGTGAGATGGGTCTCGATGTGGGGTTGCTCATGGAATGCCGTCTGCGTTAGGGCGGTGTTACGAGGACGACTGCTATCAAAGCCGGCGGTCAGCCTGACAGCGGCTGAGAGGAGCGCGGCAGGGCTCGGAGCCCGCGCTATGACGGGTCGGCAAGGAATTAGTGTAGGTAACGCAAGTTGTGTCGGAGGCCTAGAACTGCCGAAACATTTAGTGAATGATCATCGATACGTTGTTTCGTTCTTCAAAACATCGATCGTCTGCTTGGTTGACACAGCAAGACGTCGCCCTTGCTTAAGATAAACCAGAATGAAAATAAGCATTTAATATTGTGGCAAAGGAGGAGCAACACCTCGTTGTTGTTGGATGGAACTTGAGACGTATTAGGTACGGTCGCAGCGACTCACTTCAAATTATCCCGGGCTGACGACTCCTCGACAGAAGAAGGAAGTGCAGAATAGAGTTGGTAACGTGGCGGCAGGGCAAGAAATTCAGAACGGCAAGCGGTTTACTGGTATCTACCGGGTTTTCATCGGCAGAATGGATACGCGCCCACCTTGCCTCGTCAGTAGCGTAAAGAAACACGTTATTCCATTTCATTCCGTTCACCACAGAAGCAAACGTTCGTTCTCTCGCTTTTCAATCAGCAAACGCCGTCTTACCAAAACCGACAGCGCCCTCAGTATCATAAGCCATTTTCCCTCAGTGATGTTACAATAAGTTGATATGTCCCCTATGGTGCCTCTAGTGCAGTAATGTTATTAATGAAAACATCGCCGGCTTGAGTGGCCGAGAGCTTCTAGGCGCTACAGTCTCGATCCGCGCGACCCTTACGGTCGCAGGTTCGAATACTGCCTCGGGCATGGATGTGTGTGATGTCCTTAGGTTAGTTAGGTTTAAGTAGTTCTAAGTTCTAGGGGACTGATGACCTCAGAAGTTAAGTCCCATAGTGCTCAGAGCCATCTGAACCATTTTTTTGAGAACATCCATCATAGGCTTCCCTTCACACAGTTTCAGGATCCGTGAAACGACTCTCATGGAAGGGGAGGAAATGTGGTTCAAATTATTCAAATGGCTCAAAGCACTATGGGACTTAACATCTGAGGTCATCAGTACCCTAGACTTAGAACTACTTAAAACTAACTAACCTAAGGACATCACACACATCCATGCCCGAGGCAGGATTCGAACCTGCGACAGTAACAGCAGATCGAGTCCGGACTGAAGCGCCTAGAACCGCTCGGTCACAGCAGCCGGCCGAGGAAATATCCAAAGTGAGCAGTTTTACTGATAGGAGAAACGGGTCTTCAAAAGTTTTTCGAATTTTTCATTTTAATTGTCTTTCATATGACAAAATGGAGAAATAAAACCACTACTGGTAACTGGAAACGATCTGTTCCGTAGAAGGTTTTCTCCTAACACCACCCGAAGTCCCGCTTCCCGATTATTTTCCCATCATGACCAAGTTCAGCACGTACGAAGTGGTGTCACAAGTGAGTACAGGAAAGGAGGAGAGTGATGTTACTGTACCCCGCTTAAGTTAACAACGTACAGGAGATCGAATGATGAGGACTTATCAAGTGAGAGTCCAGGGCTGACGTTAGATGACAGAATAGGAAATTAAGCCAAATAAAAAGAATGTATTTAAGCGTGCAGGATACAAGGGGCATGCCTGTGGTGGGAAATTACCAGGTGTAGGCCAGTCGAACAACTAAATAAAGTGGGCAACGGGAGGGGAGGCGGTTCAGGCTAAGTTATGTTAGAGGCCGGTCATGGAGCGTAGAGCCAGAGGCTCTGCCTCCCAAAGAATACGTCTGTTATGCTCGAGGTCTGGATCACAAAATGTATATAGCTGTGGCTCAGCACCATCGTAAAATTCTACAGTTAGCTTGGATTCTCCTATATTTCTGCAGACTTCAACCAGTGTGACGTTATGACTTTAAAGTTTTTAATAAAGGTCTTTCTTAAAGACATTTCACGTGGACAGCCTCAACTGCACTGTTTCGAGAAAAGGGGTCTGTACGATAGGTCTGCGGCCTCAGCTATGTGACTCAAATGTAATAGAATAAATTTTATTTTGAAACTTGTCTGTTTTGTAGTGAAAGAAACTTTTATTCTACTACTAAGCGAAACACAAATTCAAAGTTTTCTTTTAACTACAAAACCTACAAGTTTCTAAATAAAATGTATTCTATTACATATGAGTTGCTGAGAGAAAAAGTTCTGGAGCTCGCTTAGAAATGATTTTACACTACATTTCATGAATCATCTTATGTGGGACCCGAGAAGTGGACTCCTTGGCCTAAAATTTACGAAATTTAATTTTACAGATTTAATACAGTAGAACGATAAACACCAGTTTTAAGAATCTATTTGAAGGTGCTCTTCAATACCATAGGAAGAGATACACCAGAAACATATATTTTTTTTAAATTCACTCTTAATCTTCACTATGTAGGTCACATGACACAATGTTTGCATAGATTGTTGAATGTATGTATGTCCATGTACGTTTAGTTTTTAAGTGACTGGCTTTTTCATATTTCTAAGCAAGTAAAAAAATTATTTTTGGTAGCATCGTTATTCTGTCTGTTTTGAGATAAGTCTACTTTCAACGAAGAATAATGAAAGATTACCTTTTCTTCCTGCCCGATTAAGGGATCTGACATTCCACGCTCCGACTCGTAGAACGCCAGTTTTCTTTCTCCTGATATCAACGTCCTCCTGAGTAGTCCCCGCCCTGAGATCCGAATGGGTGACTATTTTACCTCCGGAATATTTTACCCAAGAGGACGCCATCATTATTTAACAATAAAGTAAAGCTGCATGCCCTCGGGAAAAATTTCGGCTGTAGTTTCCCCTTGCTTTCAGCCGTTCGCAGTACCAGCACAGCAAGGCCGTTTTGGTTAGTGTTACAAGGCCAGGTCAGTCAGTTATCCAGACTGTTGCCCCTGCAACTACTGAAAAGGCTGCTGCCCCTCTTCAGGAACCACACGTTTGTCCGGCCTCTCAACAGATACCCCTCCGTTGTGGTTGCCCCTATGGTACGGCTATCTGTATCGCTGAGGCACGCAAGCCTCCCCACCAACGACAAGGTCCATGCTTCGTGATGGGTGGGGGGGAGGGGGCGGGGGGGGGGTTAGACAGATGTGAAAACTGCCGAACTATCAGTTTAATAAGCCACGGCTGCAAAATACTAACAAGAATTGTTTACAGACGAATGGAAAAACCGGTAGAAGCCGACCTCGGGGAAGATCAGTTTGGATTCCGTAGAACTGTTGGAACACGTGAGGCAATACTGACCCTACGACTTATCTTTAAAGATGCATTAAGGAAAGGCAAACTTACGTTTCTGGCATTTGTAGACTTAGAGGAAGCTTTTGACAATTTGACTGGAATACTCTCTTTCAAATTCTGAAGGTGGCGGGGTAAAATACAGGGAGCGAAAGGCTATTTACAATTTGTACAGAAACCAGATGGCAGTTATAAGAGTCGAGGGGCATGAAAGGGAAGCAGTGGTTGGGAAAGGAGTGGGAAAGGGTTGTAGCCTATCCCCGACGTTATTCAATCTCTATATTGAGCAAACGGAGTGGGAATTAAAATCCATTGAGAAGAAATAAAAACTTTGATGTTCGCCGATGACATTGTAATTCTGCCAGAGACAGCAAAGGACCTGGAAGAGCAGCTGAACGGAATGGACAGTGTCTTGAAAGGAGGATATAAGATGATCATCAACAAAAGCAAAACGAGGATAATGGAATGTAGTCGAATTAAATCGGGTGATGCTGAGAGAATTAGATTAAGAAATGAGAGACGTAAGGTAGTAAATGAGTTTTGCTATTTGGGGAGCAAAATAACTGATGATGGTAGAAGTAGAGAGGATACAAAATGTAGACTGGCAATGGCAAGGAAATCGTTTCTGAAGAAGATAAATTTGTTAACATCGAGTATAGATTTAAGTGTCAGGAAGTCGTTTCTGAAAGTATTTGTATGGACTGTAGCCATGTATGGAAGTGAAACGTGGACGATAAGTAGTTTAGACAAGAAGAGAATAGAAGCTTTCGAAATGTGGTGCTACAGAAGGCTGGTTCAAATGGCTCTGAGCACTATGGGACTCAACTTCTGAGGTCATTAGTCCCCTAGAACTTAGAACTAGTTAAACCTAACTAACCTACGGACATCACAAACATCCATGCCCGAGGCAGTATTCGAACCTGCGACCGTAGCGGTCTTGCGGTTCCAGACTGCTACAGAAGAATGCTGAAGATTAGATGGGTAGATCACATAACTAATCAGGAGGTATTGAATAGAATTAGGGAGAAGAGAATTTTGTGGCACAACTTGGCTAGAAGAAGGGATCGCTTGGTAGGAAATATTCTGAGGCATTAAGGAATCACCAATTTAGTATTGGAGGGCAGCGTGGAGGGTAAAAATCGTAGAGGGAGACCAAGAGATAAATACATTAAACAGATTCAGAAGGATGTAGGTTGCAGTAGGTACTGGGAGATGAAGAAGCTTGCACGGGATAGGGTAGCAAGTGAGAGCTGCATCAAACCAGTCTCTGCAATGAAGACAACAACAACAACAACCTTTTCTTCTGTTGTTGCAGTTATGGACATCGTTCTACGTTCTGAGCTTAACAGTTTATTACCAATTTTCGGAGGTAAAATGTTTGATGGATTATTTATTCATTAATCAAACGGCATAAGTACCTATCTCACATTAAATCAACACACAAGCATCTTCCATAGTCCATTTCCGATTATAAATATGAGAGACGAACTTTCTTACCAACAACAGTTCTTTCTTATCAACAAAACTTCTCTCCACGTTTAGACATAGATGTATAAAGACGAAACTACTCATACTAAATTCCTCACAGATACAAATTCGATATCAAAAGTTTGCTTTGGTGGACAAGACTTTACCAACTGAGCCATATGAACTTACCTAAGAATTTGACCCGTGGCATCGTTCTCCCGTTTCTCTCTCCTACTCATCCATATTCCACCACTACTGCCCTTCAAATCAACGTCGAGTGGAAATCATAGGTAAAAAAATTTGATGGAGAATACATTGCTTGCAGCCTATAGCTTGCTTCCAGAATGTTTTTCCTTAGTCTACAATGGAATTTATGGTGCAATGGAACTTTAGAAACGTGAGCCGACATATGGTTTTAATCTGTCAGGAAGTGTTATTATTGTATTCATTCTGTTATCATTTGCTAGGCTACACCTGAACTATACTTCAAGTTATTTCTTTCTGCAGTATGTATTAGTATGTGTATGCAGATGAATGTCTACAGAGTATGCCAGAGTACCGTACAGGTGCTTGAAGGTCTTTCCATTGCCCTCGACACTTCTTCGACAAGTTCAGCTGATATGAAGCTACCCGCGAAACAAAAGGATCTGAGCATACCGACTTTATTTAGCATATAAGTTTCACTGCTATGTACACTCTGCTGCAAAGCATGTGATTCATTCTGACACTACTAAACGTTTCATTGTATACAGCTCATCGGTAGTAAATTACTTAGTTTTACTCACTTCTTTAAGAACGACATATCCATTCTACCAAGTCGGATGTCCTGAAGTAAAGTCACGAAGCTGACCCGATACTTCTTAAACTCATATTGTTTCCCCCAGGTTACACTGAAAGACATGCATTCGATGCCTATTCTGCACTGTCGCCTAGTGGACAAAATACGTAGTTTTACAGCAGCGTTGTGACACGATCCAGAACTCGGAAGTACAATGAACTCAACACGAAATTTCTAAAGGGGTGAAATCGTTGGGTGTAAAAATAATTTCTGGAGGACACTGAGGAAATATTGCAGTGCGTTAGAGTTCACGACATACGCCGCCTGACAAAGAAGGTGAAGCACCCAGAATACATCGTCAGATGTAAAGCTAATTTCGTACACTTACACACCATCAGCGGGTATTTAACGAGTTGCAGTGCTATCTGACAGGTATAACGGCCACCAGAATGGATTAGTTTTGTATATTATTAGTGTAGTTACCAAGCGTGACAACGTTATAAGGACGTGAACGGCTTTAAAAGTTGAGTTATCATTGTCAAAGACACTGAGCTGCCGCGTATTCGTGTGAAACAGCGTTATCATCACCTGACATTGTGAGTCTCCATTTGACTGGCTCGTCGAAATGTGCAATATCCAAATTGGGGGGGGGGGGGGCATTCGGATGCAACAGTGGCCCTATGTTGGACTGCACGGTCTCCTAACGGCAGCCATACTCGTCAACGTTCCGCTCGATCACGTCAGACGACAACAGGGGAGCAACATCATACTGTGCACCAGGAACATCGTAACCCCTTCACGCATGCTCCTGCCATTCGGAAAGACCTGATGGACTCCCTGCAACATCCTGCACCATTTCTCGGAGGCTAGCAGGAGCCATACTAGGCAATACTGTCCCATGGGTAGGGTGCTGTTGACACCACAATACAAACGGCTGCGTTTGGAGTGGTGCCGTTGTCGGGAAACATGGACTGCTGATAAATGGCGCCGCATGCTGGTCAGCGATGAATCATGGTTCTGCACTATCCCCGATGATCATTGTCGGTGAGTAAGGCGGCGAGCTGAAAAGTGGTCCCATTCTTCTAATGTTTTGGATAGGCATAGTCACCGTGAGGAAGCCCAACGGGCATGGCTTCAGGTCATGTCTGACAGTGATTGGAGGAACTCTGATGGCATCCTCACGGTATCCTGCATCATCATGTGTTACCTCTCACGCAACGGTATCGTAGTGCCATTTTCAACAGAACAATACTTTTACACACATGACACGTGTCTCTATGGATTGTCTGCATGACTTGAGGTACTCCCAAGGTCAACAAGATCCAGAGATCTGTCCCCAACAGAAAATGTGTGGGACCAGCTAGGAAGTTAACGTCCAAGAGCCAGTATCCAGGATATTAAGGGCTAGTTACAACAGTTGTGAACCAGATTGCGAGAGGACACAAAGGCTACATGACACCCTTCGCAATCGAATCAGGGAGTGCGTCAAGGCCAGAGGAGGTGGAACGTCGTGCTAATCAGTGGGCTAATACTGCTAACTTCTTTGTAAATTTGATTCGAATTTTTAATCACTGTAATAACATCTCATACACTTTCAATCTGTGAAGGTTCATTTCACTTCCTCCTCCCATTGTTTGTGCATCACTGTTTTTGTCAGGCAGTGTATGTATATGATCTGAAGAATACGGTCTCAAGCACTATGAGGCTGCTTGAGAATGAAGTTGTTGCATATGGGACAGTTGTAATGTCCGAATATTTTAGGAACATGTAGAAGATTAACACTTGGTGCAGGGACTTGCATTCAACCAAAATGAATAAAGTTAATTTAGTGCATATTAATTACGTGGAAAGACTTCTTATTTTTTTATTACGTTATTGAAAATACATCAAAGAAAAAAAATGGTTCAAATGGCTCTGAGCACTATGGGACTTAACTGCCGTGGTCATCAGTCCCCTAGAACTTAGAACGACTTAAACCTAACTAACCTAAGGACGTCACACACAACCATGCCCGAGGCAGGATTCGAACCTGCGACCGTAGCGGTCGCGCGGTTCCAGACTGTAGCGCCTAGAACCTCTCGGCCACTCCGGCCGGCATCAAAGGAAACAGTAACAATTTTTAACACCTGGGAGTGAGCATCGGTAGTGACGTGAAGTCTATAATCACATAAAATGGTTTGTAGAAAAATCACACGTTAGACTGAAATTCATTTGAAAAACGGGACGGATAGACTTGGCTAGCAAAGCTCTCCTTGGATCGGTGCTTGGATGTTGTATGATGATTTACCACGTATATTTAGTAGAGGATGTTGCTTATCCAAAGGAGAGCGGCACGTTTCGTTGTTGATTCGTGTAGTAAGTGTAGAAGCATTGCGGTTGTGTTCAGCAATCTCCTGTGGGAGGCTGCCACATTTGTACTTGAAGAAAACTGTACTGATCCTGACTAGAGACGCTACTAATGGAACAAGGATCAGCGGAATAAAAATGCTAGGACTGCGTGTTATACGTGGACGGCTGCCCAGTTACTGTAGAACAGACCGAGCCATTCATCCAGAGCCGAGTGATATCATCTCCACATCGTTTTAGATACTAGGAGACCCGACACTTCAGAAAACTGTAGAATGCCTATAACACTTTTATCATAGCCAAAAAAGACAGCGGACAAGTCTCCAGCCAAACAGAGAGTTGCCCTTATGTCGCCATATTAAACAGACTTAGTTAAAATACGTTTTATTCAAAGCGGTATTCGACAAATGTCACATATTGGTGGGTGACCTTGCCGGAGGAGGAAACTGTGTGTCAATGGACACTGCCATATCCGTAGCCTAGTAAGCGTCACTTCCTTCCATCGATGGTGCTGGTATGAGATTCGCCACGCCTGGTTCGTCTATTTGCTCGACCGCAATTTGATGTTTAGTGCCTCCTACCACTCGTCTTCTCACTGACGCGTAATGTTCCTACTTATGTCCTCTTGATTTTACCGTCAAAACTGTAATGTTGTAGTCTTCTCATATCAAGGTGTACATAACGTGATCCGCGGAGATAATTATAGATTAAATTTGGCGTACTCCGTCCAACTGCGAAGCGTCCACCAAACCATTTATTTATCTAACACATTTATACTTCTGTTCTACAGTGCTGTGATAATGTGCGGTGGAGCGACACACCAAAACACAACGCTTCATCTACACGCTTCCTGGGCTGATTTGTCGCCTGCATCATTTTCCCATGTCCCAACGTGTCCCAGTACCCAGCAGGATACTGCATCTTTGCCTTGTTTTGGTTCTGCTGAAAGGCGACTTGGTCAGCCTAAATCATTTATTTTTGGATACACTTCTACAGATTGTAGGGCACTGAAAGAATCATAGCAGATGGGAAACATTCTATTGCTCCATTGCCTTCACGATTCCGTATGTCTCGTAGTCATAATTTGTTAGCCGTTCAGTGAGGCGTATCGCTTGTCCAGCGTAAGAAGAAGGTATTGTTGTAGGGGAGATGTTTACGTAGAATGAAATAGAGCTTCTCATACGATTTCTGTCATCTACTATACGCGAGGGATACAGGAACCTACGGGCCGATCATACACATCAGTTTTTTCGCTGTCAGTGCTCCGCAGACCGCTACCGCAGCCAGAAAGAACGTGCACCACCCCTTTTTCTATAGATGGCTGAGAAACTCTACACGATAGTGAGCGTGCTTGTGTGACCGCCAAGGTTACCTGACCTACTGAATATATCTGGGACAGCATAGAACGAGAAATGCGAATCTGTCCCATCTCCGACAGATCTCATAAGTTGGGGGTGGCAACTGAGCGAACAAGGAATAAGTTTGCTCCCGAGTGCTTTGAGTGTCTCATGAAGATAATTACATGGATTCAGTATTTCTTGACATCCGAAAAGCATTTCACTGTGCACCAAACCAATCTATATTCGGGAGAATCAAACGATATTTGTGACTCGACTGAGAATTTCTTATTTCTAGGTACGGAGCATGATGCAGGTTATCTTGGGTGGAGAGTCATCGACAGATGTAGAAATGCAAGCATGTACCTTGAAAGTGTGTTGGGACCCTTGTGTATATATCATCCCTCTAACCAGTAAGTTCGAGTGTTGTCTTCCACTAAAACCGAAACAGAGCCAGTGAAACTCATCTTGTCTGTTGGGAAACCTGCTGCGTCCTATGTCAAGAGGAAGTGAACAAAAACGGGTAGGGGTCTCTTAATCGTCGGCAGTTCAAACGCACGGTGAATAATGGTACCCCTTAGAGAAATGGAAGCAAGTGGTGGAAGGACCACTAGGTGTACCCTGTTTCCATGCCTGGGGGCGTCCTTCATCATGATGAAGAGGTTATTCCGGCAGCCATTTAGTGAAAAAGAGTGCAACCATCTGTAGATTATGGCACTTGTTGGAACGAACTACTCCTGTGAGCCAGGTTCCGAGACTATACTCCGATCGAAGGTAGAGATTACCAGCTTTACTCATGGCAAGGAGTTTCAACGAAGCTCACCATTTACAGCACTGTCCCCAGGACACGTCGTGGCCCTTGGCTCTGCGTCAAGTGAAAGACTTGAACAAAAGATTGCGAAAGTTCTACGATAAACTAGGCTGTTATTTCTTAAACTTGCATCATACGGTTGAGAAATGTACGGTGCCCCTAAATGGGTCAGGTGTGCACTGTACCTCAGAGGCAGCTACCCAGGTAGGGTGTGTGTGGGGTGCACATGGCTGTTTTCTAGATTAGGTGATTCTCCATCCAGTCTAGATAATAGACCGAGCAACATGCGCACTGCTTAGCATACTGGTCGTGCATTCGAGAAGGCTCTGGATCATATCCGCATCTGGCCATCCGGATTTAGCTTTTCAGTGATTTCCCTAAATCACTCCAGACAAATGCCGGATGATTCCTTTGAAAGGACACGGCCGATTTCCTTCCCCATCCTTGAAGCAATCCGCGCTTGGGCTCCGTCTCTAATGGCCTCGTTGTCAATGGGACATAAAATCATCATCTTCTTTCCTTCCTCCAGTTAACGACAAGTTAACGACAGCTTTGGTAAACCCAGTGTAAGACCCAAAGAAACACTCAACTCTCCCCACCCGTTCCCAGATAAGAACATCAAAATCCTAGTGGTTAACTGCCGAAGCATTAACAACAAAGATGTTAAAGGTGTTGTGCGCTGTCCTTAGGTTAGTTAGGTTTAAGTAGTTCGAAGTTCTAGGGGACTGATGACCATAGATGTTAAGTCCCATAGTGCTCAGAGCCATTTGAGTCATTAACAACAGTGTGAGAGACTGAAATGCTCCTGAAAACCAGTGAAGCTGCGTGTGGAAAGATGGTTAAAACATGAAGTTCACAGCAGAGGGTTTGGGGAAAGTTTAAGTGTATATCGAAAGGATAGACTAACTGGAAACGGAGGTGGTGTATTTTTCCCAGTTGACAAGTCAGTCAAATCCAACAAGATAGAAACTGAAGCTGCATGCGAGATTGTTTGGGCAAGACTCGGTATCAGGGGTGGGCATAAAAGTGTAATTAAATCCTTCTTTCGACCTCCAGACTCACCCTTTGATGTAACCGGAAACGTCAGAGAAAACCTCAGCTCGCTTGCCCTTAAGTTCCTCACTCATACTGTAATCATCGGAGGAGATTTTAATCATCCAAGAATCAATTCGGAAAATTTCAGTTTTTCCAGTGCTGATTATGACAAACAGCCCATGAAACATTACTAATTGCCTTCTCCGAAAACTATCAACAACAGGTGGCAACAGATGGTTCAGAACCTCCTCCACCCCCCCCCCCCCCAAATCATGATGGAAATAGGCACATCAAAAAAAGTTTTGCATCACCCCAGTTCCCAGAACTCCTGAAGCAGACGTTGACTGTGGATATTGTGTCACAGACACAGTCCCTTTGACTGTTCAGAGATCTCACTAAACCTGCCCAAAGATGTAAACAACCATGCACGAGCAACGCCTATTAGACGGAGGGGGTTCGACAGCCGATCAGTCCCAATCATGCCACCAGGAAAGAGGGACACGGCTCGTGATGTCTGTAGTTCAACCATGCCCAGACGGTCAATACCGCGGTTTGATCGCGTCCTCATTGTTGCTTTGTGCCAGGAAGAGCTCTCAACAATGGAAGTGTCCAGGTGTCTTGAAGAAAACCAAAGCGATGTTGTTCGGACATGGAGGAGACACAGAGAGACAGGAACTGTCGATGACATGCCTCGCTCATACCGCCCAAGGGCTACTACTGCAGTGGATGACCGCTACCTTCGAATTATGGCTCGGAGGAACCCTGACAGCAACGCCACCATGTTGAATAATGCTTTTCGTGTAGTCACAGGACGTCGTGTTACGACTCAAACTGTGTGTAATAGGCTGAATGATGCGCATCTTCACTCCAGACGTCCATAGCGAGTTCCATCTCTGCAACCACGACACCATGCAACGCGGTACAGATGGGCCCAACAACATACCGAAAGGACCGCTCATGTTTGGCGTCACATTCTCTTTACCGATGAGTGTCACATATGCCTTCAACCAGACAATCGTCGGAGACGTGTTTGGAGGCAATCCTGTCAGGCTCAACGCCTTAGACACACTGTTCAGCGAGAGCAGCAAGGTTGAGGTTAACTGCTGTTTTGGGGTGGCATTATGTGGGGCCGACGTACGCCGCAGGTAGTCATGGAAGGCGCCGTAACGGCTGTACAGTACATGAGTGACATCCTCTGACCGATAATGCAACCGTATCGGCAGCATATTGGCAAGGCATTCGTCTTCAAGGACGACAATTCGCGCCCCCGTCGTGCACATCTTGTGAATGACTTCCTTCAGGATAACGACATCGCTCGACTAGGGTGGCCAGCGTGTTCTCCAGACGTGAACCCTATCGAAAACGCCTGGGATAGACTGAAAAGGGCTGTTTATGGATGACGTGACTCACCAACCACTGTGAGGGATTTTCGCCGAATCGCCGTTGAGGAGTGGGACGATCTGGACCTACAGTGCCTTGATGAACTTGTAGGTAGTATGACACAACGAATACAGGCGTGCATCAATGCAAGATGACGTGCTACTGGGTATTAGAGGTACCGGCGTGTACAGCAATCTGGACCACCACCTATGGAAGTCTCGCTGTATGGTAGTACAACATACAATGTGTGGTTTTCATGAACAATAAAAAGGGCGGAAATGATGTTTATGTTGATCTCTATTCCAAGTTTCTGTACAGATTCTGGAACTCTCGGAACCGAGGCGATGCAAAACTTTTTTTGATGTGTGTATTTCAATTATAACTGCAACAAATATACATGGGCTCTTTGAAGATGCTCACATCGAAACTAGTATCAGTCATCATGATGCAGTAATGGTAACAACGAATATCAAAGTACAAATGGCACCTAAAACTAACTGTATTCAACTAACTAGACAAAGAAGCAGTAGTTCCATGTCTCAATGGAGAATCTGAAACTTTTATCTCAGGTCAAGAGCATTTAGAGCAACGATGGCTTAAGTTTAAAAGAATAGTTGACCGTGCACTAGATATCTACCACATAGCACAGTTTACGATGGGAGAGACCTTTTCATGGTGTTCAGTCACTGTGATGAAATTTCTAAAGAAACAGAGACTACGGCTTAATTACGTGTAAAACAAAAATAGGGCAATAGTTAAAGAGACGCTGAACGAAACGTGTTTGGCTATCTCGAGAGCAACGAGTGAAGCCTTCAGTGACTATCGTAACAAATTTTTCTAACGATCTTTCACAAACCCTCAAAAAAATTCTGGTCGTCTGTAAAGGCTGTCAGTGGCACCAAATTAGTGTCCAGTCAATCACGGACGAGACAAGAGCTGAATCTGACTGTACCAAATAAAGAGTAGAAATGCTTAACTCTATTTTCAATAGTTCCTTCACAAAGAACAGCCCAGAAGTATTGTCCATATTTAATTCTTGTACCACAGAAAGATAACTGTTATAGATATTGGTGTCAGTGACGCTGAAAAAAAGGTTGGGTTTAATGTCCTGTTGACATCGAGGTCATTGGATACGGAGCACAAGCTCGAACTGTGCCAAGAATGGGGAAGGAAACTGGCCGTACACTTTCAAAGGAACCATCACGCCATCTGCCTACACTGGTTAAGAGAAATCATGGAAAATCTAAATCTGGATGGCCGGACGAGGATTTGAACGTCGTCTTCCCGAATGCGAATCCAGTTTGTGGCGTTGGGGAACCGTTGAAATCGTTAAAATAGCACAAAACTTCAAGCTCAGATGGTATGCCCATCAGATTCTATACCAGTTTTGTGGCTGAGTTAGCCCCTTTGTTAAATGTAATCTATTGTCTGTCCCTCAAAAAAAAAAAAAAAAAACAGCCGTGCCCAGTAGTTACAAGAAAGTACAGACCACACCCGTCTACAAGAAGGATAGGAGAAGTGATCCACAAAACTGCTATCCAATATCCTTCACGTCCATTTCTTGCAGAATCTTAGAATATATTCTGTGCTAAAGCTGATGAGGTATCTCGAATAGAATGGGCTTCTCAATGCCAGCCAGCACGGATCCCGGAAACATCAAATATGTGGAAACCAAATCTGTCTTTTCTCACACGACATACTGAAAGCCACACGTCAAGAAAGTCAGACAGATTTCCGGAAAGAATTTGACTCAGCACCACGCCTACGCTTCTTATCAAATATTGCGGTGGTATGGATTACCAAGCGAAATGTGTTACTGGACTGAGGATTTTTTGGGAGGGAAGACGCCGCGCAAGTTACCTAGTGTGGAAAATCATCGACCGAAGTAGAAACAATTTCGAGTGTGCCCCATGGAAGTCTGTTGGGTTCCTTGCTGTTCATGTTGTATATTAATGATATTGCGGTCAGTATTAGTGCTAATTATAGACTTTCGCAGATGATGCAGCTGTCTAAAATGGAGTACAGTCTGAAAGAAGCTTCAGAAATATTGAGTCACATCTTGATAAGATATTAAAGTAGTGCAAAGATTGGCAACATGTTTAAATGTTTAAAAATGTAAAATCGAACACTTCACGAAACTAAAAAACGTTGTATCCTATGACTATAGAATCACTGTATCACAGCTGAAATGGGACAACTCTTCAATACCTGACTGTACCACTTTGTAAGGACATGAAATGTAGTGTCAAAGAGTTGCTGAACAAACTGAACAGGCAGACTCCTGAACATACAGGTAAACTATCGCGAGGAAGTCTATCTAATAAGATTCAAGAACCGGCTTTAAATGATGACTCTAGGAACATACAACCCCACGAATTTTTCCCGAAGGGTGCAAGAGGTCGAGACTAGAATATTAATTGAAACCTCGGCCTATCTGCAGAAACGCAGTTATCTACAATGAAGTGCTATACGGAAAAGCGGCACAAATACTTAGATAGACCTTATTCAGATTTCAAAAAGATACAAGTATTGGCAACGTGCATAAAATTCTCAAAAATGTGAAATAATGCGCTTTGCAAAACACTTAAACATTGTACCCTGGGACTAAAATATCAATGAGTCACAATTAGAATCAATAAAGATATGATTCGCAAATTATTATCATTATTATGGTTCCGCATCAGCTGTATAATATTTCAGAACAAATTTAAATTTGTGCCGAAAGGGAGCTCAAAACGGATTTCTTTCTTCTTTTTGTTCGTTATTCATCGCCGAATATTTCACTCAGTTTTTGAATTTTTGTTTTTTTTTTGTTTTTTGTTTTTTATTACAGAGGGCAGGAAGCTCTCTGACCGAACACACTGAGCTACCGTTCCAGCATCAATTCGGCTATCCGAGCACACCTCCAGAAGCTGCCCAACTTCCACTTGTCCTGGTGTCTACATTCTATAGTGCTCGCACTATATTACAGTGATACCCGCACAGGTTAAGACACTAAGGCGTGGTCGAATGGCCGGAAAGCCGAAGTGGTTACGGCAGCCGCTCGCTACCAGCGGAAAACCAGGTTTCGAACTACAGTCCGGCACAAATTTTCATTTGTTCTAAATGACTCTACAGCTGACACGGAACTATAATCGCAATTTAACTTCAGTTCTTAACTGAAATGCCGCTGTTGGTTTCAACGCTGTTGCATTGCTTCGGGTTGCATAGTACAGCAGAGACACTGCGCTACAGTATAGGATCTGTGAAATCATACGATTACCTGAGTGCAACAGTGGGTATTAAGACGAATGATTACACAGGCCCAGTCATACTTAAAGCAGATGGCAGACTTCGGTTCATTGGTAGGATACTGGGAAAATGCAATCAGTGTGCAAAGGAGATTGCTTACAAAACTCTCGTGTGACGGATGCTAAGGTGTTCAATGCGTGATAGCCATATCATATACATCTAACAAGCGATACTGAAAGTATACAAATAAGGGCAATACGAATGGT
The DNA here is from genome assembly GCF_023898315.1 of Schistocerca nitens. Classification (NCBI taxonomy): domain Eukaryota; kingdom Metazoa; phylum Arthropoda; class Insecta; order Orthoptera; family Acrididae; genus Schistocerca; species Schistocerca nitens. The sequence goes on along the minus strand of NC_064614.1, from coordinate 973,222,669 downwards.
ATCCTGTTTGCTTAACCCGCAGAAGTGTGTTACGGAAATTCTGAAAAACCTGAGCCCGGAAAACGCTAGACAGACGACAGCTATTGCCCCAAAGAATACTTTCGGAGTTTTAAGAACCAGTATTAACTGAAGTATCTAGGAATCTACTATAATTTCCTCTGTATCTCTCCCGTAGGATTCACGAGACAAGACAGGATTAATTACAGCACGCCCAAAGGTATTTAAGCAAGAATTTTGTCACACAAAAGTTAACGGAAGGAAAACATAATACACGGTATAATGGGAAGAACCTTCTACCACGTAGTTCACAATGGTTTGCCGAGGACTGGAGTAGATGTAGAAGTCTATGTCATGGCGTGGGAAGGCTATCCGGATGCAAACGTATGTTACACGCTACAATGATTCAGTTGCTGATGAGTATATTTTTCGTCTCCTATCATCGATATGTAACTATTACACTTTTACCGCCCGCAAATTAATCAGATTTATAACTGTAAGCTAGAAATGCAATTGATCAATTTATATGAGGAAAAGAAGTCAATCTACGAACAAATAACGTTACAGAGCATCAGAAGGACGCTAGCGTGTCTCCAGCTACGTAAATACGTAAAGGAACCTGCTCTTTCCTATTACTCAGAGATAACTGATACCAGCTGAATACCTTAGCCTAAATCGCGTATGTACTAATTTATTTAGCAATAAATGGTGGTCTCCACGATCAAAAGCCTTTCTTAAATTGTAGAAGACATTGTGACCGCCGGTTTTTATCAACACTACCCACTATCTCGTGTAAGAAAGAATACATATTTTGTGGTCAACTGATGAGGCACTATTAAAACTAAACTCAGAGAAACAGCCAACTACTCTATTTTGCATGATCAGTAAAACACAGGGTACAATTATATTTGCCTGTAGCTACAAACTTTCCCTCTTTTCTTTCCTCGTGTAGAGACCTCACCACTGAATATTTACGTGTTTCCGAGATTTTTTCACAAAATGTGTTACGCAATTACCAAGTACGCAGCTCATGTACGGTACACAAATATTTTCTATCGCACTTGACATTTGATCATAACATTACGGTCTACACGTCAGAGACATAATTTTCAACTCAATTTCCTATTGATCTCTCGTCATTAACTTAACCTTCTCTTGTTTCTTTAGAAAACATGCTGAAGAAAATGATGAAATGATTATGGTACAAGAAGTTTCGATTCGGTTTGACAGCTATAGATAAGAAACTATCGCTCAACATTTTGCGTATCTCATCAGAGTTGGTAACATATTTATTCTGCTATCTCAGGTGTCATGGAAAGAAGCCCCCAAAAATCAACATGCGGCAAATTAACTGTCTGTAATATACGCTTGTCCATTATTTTTCTCCATTTTTCTTTGTTCATATTTTATTTCTTATAAAGAAGCAGCGTAATTATCGCCTGATAAAATTCAAAGAGTAGAACAAATATACAAGAAACCGAACTAGCATTAAAAGAAACGTGCAATTCTATACAGACTCTGTCACACAAAAATAAAGTAAACGATACCTGTTCCTTATACTATTAATCGCCTTCACTGTGTTGGTTCATTATTCACACTCCCTACTCTCCTCTCGCGCACACACACACACACACACACACACACACACACACACACACACACACACACATAGTCGGCGTTGCTTTCACGAAGAGGTCTTTCATTGGTGCGATGTCTACAGACCTCTCCTTACCAAAACAGTCTTCGGTATTTTCCGCCAACTTTGAAATATTTTTGTGGATGGAACTCCTCTCGTTTTTTTCTGATGCTATATTTTTAATCTAGTTTGTCCTTTGGGAAAGTTAAATATTAATCATACATAGCCACACTCCACTACTTGCTAATATGACAACTATAAGCAAACCTTTCTGCTACTTTCATATGAAAAGTAACTGCTCCTCGTTGTAGCAACAGTAATTCACTACTGCAGTTACAAATAAACAAACTTGCAGTTACAAATAAACAAACTCGTAAAATGGGGCAAATGCATGTAAGGCTTAAGTTTCAGGCTGTGCGCAAAGTGTGAACAGTCACACGTTTTATTCATCTATCGGATATTTCGTTTCTCATTATAATATTACCACATTCAAGTTCTTTGTGCTATACCCCGTATTTCAGTTTCACGATACAAAACATTCTAAGGACGTAATATAACTTAAGTGCTTAATTTCAATGCTATGGAGCATCTGTTGTGCAGAAGTCTAAGCGTATCGAGACAGACGAAAACCCAATCATAGAAGAAAAGTAATAAATTCAATGAGTGTGATGGAGTGAATGAACAGCACTTAGAAAGGTTTTCGCCATCACATTAAGCTAACTCCGCTGTGAATGAGTATCGTAGTTAACAGGTACGTTGATTTACTATTATTTCTCTCCAGGCTTATGTTTCACGTCTTCCTTTAGTATGTTAATTCTGTAATCGTACGGTCTGGGAACTTCAGTGACTCACAGTATATAGTTGTGTGCATAACGTTCTGTAAGGTAAGGAATGTTTTGAACCTGTTGTTGGCGAGGCATTAGTTAACTTGAATAGAGGTTAGGGGCGAAAATGTCTTATGTTGAGGAACCGTCTCACGTGAAGTGATTTAGGGATACCACCGAATAACTATATAAGCACGACTATATTCGTATCTTCCTAACAATGCGAGTTAAGCGTCTTATCGCCTGCAGTTATTAAATCATTGTGTGATAGTTCGACTAAATATTATACTGAGGAAAAACAGGATAATACCTATTTAATTAGTGAACCAGATTCAAATTTGCTTGATGTTTAATCGGACTTTTATATTAAGTGAAGAGTTTATCTTCTTTGCCTGTAACAATAATTTACGAAACACGTAAGAAGTAGTATAATGTAACACAAATGATCATTGGTGTTGTGGATCTGAGAGAGTATATCACTGGAAACGAAGATTCCTTTCGAAGAATTAGTATGAAAACAAATTGAAAAGAGAAAATTACATAACGCACTTCATTTGACACTATGGAACCAAACGCTCAATGAAATAAAAAAAATGTGGAACAGAAAATGTCGTTCTTCGTTACACTGCATTTATTTGAAAAGGACGAAACACATTAATTTCATGCGATTAAAGCGATATTATTAGCCATTAGTGTCACACTGCCGAGCAAAGGCCTATCCCATCTTCTTTCATCGTTCTCCCTCTCTCCTTCCCTCCCCCCCTCTCTCACTCTTTCTCACGCTGCCGTTGTGGGCCATGACGGTCCTGCATACTCTTTTCATGATAGAATCTGTCGATATTTAATTCTAACCCTTCATTTTATGTCCATTACATTTCGTTCTATCGCCGCAGGCGTCACTCTTTAATTTTCTTTTACTAACCGATGTGTTGACACATACTATGTTTAAAAAAATCGAGGTTTAGGGACAAGTGGTTTAAATATCGGTGGTAGTAGGATCTAAAGTCAGAACAGACGTAAATTTTCAATCATTATAGAAGTATTTCTTTATAATACGTTATGAACAGAGTTATTATACTGGTAGAACTGTTCAAACGTGCTTTGTGTTTATAAGAAATACCAACTACAGGCAGGTAAAAAAATTTCGGTTACACTTCAGCATAAATCACAAATTACTTAAAGATTAATAATCATCATGCATAATCAACAGTTACAATCCGCGTCACGTACGAAGGTAGCCAGTTTCCATCCGTTCTGCTCATCCCCCTAAACTAATCTCTTGCAGCTAGGTTCATTCTCTTTCCGAGCGGATAGGCATGAACTAATCGTAGATTACGAGAATCTCTCGACTGCAGGCTGGACGGTTGCCATATTTACAAGAAGGCGAGGGGGAATATTTACCGCAATACAACTTTTCAAACGTGAATCTGTAAATGTTGAATATCGACGTCAAAAAAACTTGTTATAATTTTGCAGAAAACTGGTTTAAAAGGAAGTGCTTCGACAATGCAAATAATTTAAAACGGCATTGGTTTTAAATACGGTAATAACGGAAGAAAGTTGTTATAGAAAGAAGCGACATAGCTGCAAGACGAGCCATATTCCTTAGAAAGATGCATGAAATAAGAGGAAGGTATTTAAACGGTGTACTACATTTATGGAACGTGTGAATCAGAATCACAGGAGAACCTAGTAGGAAATGGGCGACGGTATTTTCGGTTTTAAATTTCCCACTGGGAAAAGTTCTCGGATAATTTTCTAGAAGCTGGCTCTTCTTCTGGTTTCTATTCCTGACAGAAAACTTCTTTTTAGGTTTAAGATATGAGTGGTATAGACGTTAGTGGCAATGGCGCTCAGAAACCACCGCGGCCGGCATAAAAGATAAAAAACAGACTTTTTGCAGATAATGCAGTTATCTGTAATGAAGTACTACTATCTGAAAAAAGCTGCACAAATATGCAGTCAGATTTTCATAAGATTTCAAGTGGTGAAAGGTTGCGAACTTGCCTTAAATGTACAAAAATTCGGAACTGTATACTTTACAAAACGCAGAAAACGACTATCATGTTACTGGGATATCAATAAGCCACAAATGGAATCCTTCAATTTCTGCAC